>NC_064817.1:101129801-101322435 GCF_023721935.1 Panthera uncia
TTTTCTGCATCGATTGACAGGATCATATGGTTCTTCTCTTTTTTTTTTATTAATGTGATGTATCACATTGATTGATTTGTAAATGTTGAACCAGCCCTGCAGCCCGGGAATGAATCCCACTTGGTCATGGTGAATAATTCTTTTTATGTGCTGTTGAATTTGATTGGCTAGTATCTTGTTGAGAATTTTTGCATCCATATTCATCAGGGACATTGGCCTGTAGTTCTCTTTTTTTGCTGGGTCTCTGTCTGGTTTGGGATCAAAGTAATGCTGGCTTCAAAGAATGAGTCTGGAAGTTTTCCTTCCCTTTCTATTTTTTCAATAGCTTGAGAAGGATAGGTAGTATCTCTGCTTTAAATGTCTGGTAGAATTCCCCTAGGAAGCCCTCTGATCCTGGACTCTTATTTGTTGGGAGATTTTGATAACTGATTCAATTTCTTTGTTGGTTATGGGTCTGTTCACATTTTCTATTTTCTCCTGTTTGAGTTTTGGAAGAGTGTGGGTGCTTAGGAAATTGTCCATTTCTTCCAGGTTGTCCAGTTTGTTGGCATATAATTTTTCATAGTATTCCATGATAATTGCTTGTATTTCTGAGGGATTGGTTGTAATAATTCCATTTTCATTCATGATTTTATCTATTAGGGTCTTCTCCCTTTTCTTTTTGAGAAGCCTGGCTAGAGGTTTGTCAATTTTGTTTATTTTTTCAAAAAAACAACTCTTGGTTTCATTGATCTGCTCTACAGTTTTTTTTAGATTCTATATTGTTTATTTATGCTCTGATATTTATTATTTCTCTTCTTCTGCTGGGTTTGGGGTGTCTTTGCTGTTCTTCTTCTATTTCCTTTAGGTGTGCTTTTAGATTTTGTATTTGGGATTTTACTTGTTTTTTGAGATAGGCATGGATTGCAATGTATTTTCCTCACAGGACTGCCTTTGCTGCATCCCATAGCGTTTAGATTGTTGTATTTTCATTTTCATTTGTTTCCATGTATTTTTTTAATTTCTTCTCTAATTACCTGGTTGACCCATTCGTTCTTTAGTAGGGTGTTCTTTAACCTCCATGCTTTTGGAGGTTTCCTGACTTTTTTCTGTGGTTGATTTCAAGCTTCATTGTATTGTGGTCTGAAAGTATCCATGGTATGATCTCAATTCTTTTATATTTTTGAAGGGCTGTTTTGTGATCCAGTGTGTGATCTATCTTGGAGAATATTCCATGTGCACTCGAGAAGAAAGTATATTCTGTTGCTTTGGGATGCAGAGTTCTAAATATATCTGTCAAGTCCTTCTGGTCCAATGTATCATTCAGGGTCCTTGTTTCTTTATTGACCATGTGTCTAGATGATCTATCCATTGTTTAAGTGGAGTAGTAACGTCCCCTGCAATAACCACATTCTTATCAATAAAGTTGCTTATGTTGGTGACTAATTGTTTTATATATTTGGGGGCTCCTGTATTCAGCACATAGACATATATAATTGTCAGCTCTTCCTGATGGATAGACGCTGTACTTTTTATATAATGCCCTTCTTCATCTCTTGTTACAGCCTTTAATTTAAAGTCTAGCTTGTCTGATATAAGAATGGCTAGTCCAGGTTTCTTTTGACTTCCAGTAGCATGATAGATAGTTCTCCATCCCCACACGTTCAATCTGAAGGTGTCCTCAGGTCTAAAATGAGTCTCTTGTAGATAGTAAATAGATGGGTCTTGTTTTTTTTTATCCATTCTGATACCCATGTCTTTTTGTTGGAGCATTTAGCCCATTTACATTCAGTGTTATTATAGAAAGATATGGGTTTAGAGTCATTGTGATGTCTGTAGGTTTCATGCTTGTAGTGATGTCTCTGGTATTTGTGGTCCTTGCAACATTTCACTCACAGAATCCCCCTTAGGATCTCTTGCAGTGCTGGTTTAGTGGTGATGAATTCCTTCAGTTTTTGTTTGGGAAGTCCTTTATCTCTCCTATTCTGAATGACAGACTTGCTGGATAAAGGATTCTCAGCTGCATTTTTTTTTCTCTTCATCACATTGAAGATTTCCTGCCTTTCCTTTCTGGACTGCCAAGTTTCAGTAGAGAGGTCTGTCACTAATCTTATTGTTCTCCCTTCGTAAGTTAGATCCTGTTAATCTCTAGCTGCTTTCAGAATTTTCTCTTTATCCTTGTATTTTGCCAGTTTCACTATGATATGTAATGCAGAAGATTGATTCAAGTTACATCTGAAGGGAGTTCTCTGTGCCTCTTGGATTTCAATGCCTGTTTCCTTCCCCAGATCAGGGAAGTTCTCAACTATGATTTGTTCCAGTATACCTTCAGCCCCTTTCTCTCTCTCTTCCTTTTCCAGAATCCCTATTATACAGATATTGTTGCGCTTGATTGCATCACTTAGTTCTCTAATTCTCCCCTCATACTCCTGGATTTTTTAATCTCTCTTTTTCTCAGCTTCCTCTTCTTCCATAATTTTATCTTCTAATTCACCTATTCTCTCCTCTGCACTTCAATCCGAGCTGTGGACGCCTCCATTTTATTTTGCACCTCATAGAGCATTTTTTAGCTCCTCATGACTGTTTCTTAGTCCCTTGATCTCTGTAGTGATAGACTCTCTGCTGTCCTCTATACTTTTTTCAAGCCCAGCGATTAATTTTATGACTATTATTCTAATTTCATTGTCTGTTATATTTTTGATCAATTCATTAGCTGTCGCTACTTCCTGGAGTTTCTTTTGAGGAGAATTCTTCCATTTCATCATTTTGGATAGTCCCTGTAGTAGCATGGAACTGCAGCACTTCCCCTGTGCTGTCTGGAGTAACTTTGTTGATGGGCAGAGCCACAGTCATCCCTGATGTCTGTCCCCAGCCCACAGCTGGGGACACAGTCAGACTGGTGTGTACCTTATCTTCCCCTCTCCCAGGGGCAGAACTCACTGTGGAGTGGTGTTGCCCCTGTCTGGGCTACTTGCACACTGCTAGGCTTGTGGTGCTGCTTTGATGGGTTCTGGTACATTAGCAGGGGTGGATACACAAGGTGCACAGGGGAAGTTGGGGCAGGCTTAGCTCACTTTGCCACTGGTGGTTCCCTGCAGGAGGGGCCCTGCAGCACTAGCACTAGGAGGGGGGCAGACCTGTGGGAGGGATGGATCCACAGAAGCACAGCGTTGGGTGTTTGCATGGTGCAAGCAAGTTTGGTGATGGGAACTGATTCCCTTTGGGATTTGGCTGGGGGATGGGAGAGGGAGATGGCACTGGCCAGTGCTTTTCTTCCCTGTTGAGCTGAGCTCTGTCTTCCAGGGCTCAACAACTCTCCATCCCAGTGTCCTCTTGCCTTCTTGCTCTCCGAGCAGAGCTGCTGACTTTTAACTTTCCAGATGTTAAGTCCCGCTGGCTGTCAGAACTCAGGCAGCCCGGCCCCTCCGCTTTTGCAAGTCAGACTCGGGGGCTCTGCCTTGCCAGGAGGGTTGCCCCTCCACTGCCCCAGCTCCCTCCCACCAGTCCATGTGGTGCGCACTGCCTCTCCACCCTTCCTACCTTCTTCCGTGGGCCTCTTGTCTATGCTTGACTTTGGAGAGTCCATTCTGCTAGTCTTCTGGCAGATTTCTGGGTTATTTAGGCAGATGTGGGTGGAATCTAAGTGATCGGCAGGATGCAGTGAGCCCAGCATCCTCCTACGCCACCATCTTCTCAAGTAATGATGCTTTAGTATAACACCAAAAACAAGATTAGTAAAAGAAAAAATATAATTTGAACTTTATTAAAACAAAAAGAAAAAAATGTTCTTTTAAAATGCATGTAAGAATGAAAAGAAACTTTTAAAAAAGTTCTTTTAAAATGCACGTAAGCATGTAAGAGTGAAAAGAGTGAAAACATACTGAGGGAAAATATTTGCAAAACACTTATCTTATAAAGGGCTTCTTTCTAATATATGCAACTCAATAATAACAACAAACAACCCACAATCACAAAAGTATAAAAAAAAACACTTCATGAAAGAATGCATTCAGGTGGAGAATAATCATATGAAGAGATAATCAGCATCATTTGTAATTAAGGTACTGTGAATTAAAACAATGAGTTATCTCTATACATCAATTAGAAAAGCACAAATAACTAGCAATGCCAATTGCTAATGAGGATACAGACCAACAGGAACTCTCATTCACTGCTGGTAGAAATGCAAAATTGTACAACCACTTTGTAATACAGTTGGTAGTTTCCTACACAGACAAACATAGATAAACATAGCTCTCTCTATAAACAAACATGTCATAAACATATGAATTTATGAACCAGCAATCATGATCTTAGGGATTTACCCAAATGACTTGAAAACATATCCACTCAGAAAGCAGTAGTCTGAATGCTGATGTTTACAGGATCTTTAGTCATAATTGCCAAAAGCTTGAAGTAACCAAAATACCATTAAATAGTGAATGGAAAAACAACGTTGGTACATTTATAAAATGAAATATTATTTCATGATAAAAATAAATGTTATAAAGTCATGAATAGCCACAGATGAATCTTAAATGCATATTGCTAAGTGAAAGAAGCCAGTCAGTGTGGGTTGCATACTGCATGATTCTATTTATATAACATTCCAGAAAAGGAAAAAAAAAAAAAACAAGAACAGTAAAAAGATTGATGATTGCCAGAGCTTCAGGAGAAAAGTGGAGGGTTGACCAGCTAAAGCAAATAGAAATTTTGAGGGCAATGAAACTAATCTGTATGACACTAAAAGGGTAGATACATGACTCTCTGCATTGATGAAAACCCATGCAACTTTATAGTACAATGAATGACCCCCAAATGAATGTAAATTGAAAAAAAAATCACTTAGGAGACCCATAGACCTCAGGATAGATTAAAGAATGTAACAAAACAATCTCATTGTTTTAAAACTGTATATGGGCACCTGGGTGGCTCAGTTGGTTGGGCATCTGACTCGATTTCAGCTCAGGTCATGTTCACAGGGTAGTGGGATCAAGCTCTATGTCAGGCTCTGGGCTGAGCATGGAGCCTGCTTAAGATTCTCTTTCTCTCTCCCTCTGCCTTCTCTTTCTCTCTCTCTCTCTCTCTCTCTCAAATAAAAAAATATATTAGGGGTGCCTCGGTGGTTGGGTCAGTTAAGCCCCTGACTCTTGATTTCAGCTCAGGTCAGGATCTCACAGTTTATCATCTCAAGCCCTGGATCAGGCTCCATGATGATAGTACAGAACCTGCTTGGTATTCTCTCTCTCTCTCTCTCTCTCTCTCTCATTCTCTGCTGTCACTCTCTCTCAAAATAAATAAATAAATAATATAATAAAATAAAAAACTAAGTGGGGAGCAGTTAAGATGGCAGAGAAGTAGGGGGACCAGGATTTCCCCTGCCCCTCAAACACAGCTGTATGGAGGTCAGATCACTTGAAACACCCAGGAAATCAATCTTCTGAGTGGCAGAAGGATCTCAACAGTTGGAGAAAGACAGTTTGACAGGATCGAGGTGTGTGTATGTGAATTGGGGAAGATAAGAACATAGGCACGGAGAGGAGGGAATCCCTTCTGTGGAGAGACAAAAGGGAGAGAAAGACAGAGGGCTCTCCAGACCATGGACTGGGGAACGAGAAGTATGGAAAGTGCTAATTTCTATTTTGCAAACAGCTTCAGTAGCTGAGGATCCAAGTTTTCAATAGTGTGATACTGTCTCCAGACCTAAGCTACATGCAAGTGTGTGCACCTGGGGGGAAGAGGGCTGTCCCTGGGACGTGGTATGATCTCAGGGGCACACTGGAAGAGAACAGTCCCTTTTCTCAACTACTGTGGAAAGAGGGTTTATTGTCTCCCCAATGACAAAAGACCCTGCAGGAGCCAATAAAAGGCCTTTTATCAGCAGGGCTGAGTGGCTCTACATAGAACAAGGTCTGGTGGTGCAGGGCCCTTTAAGACATTGGGGTTTTGAATCCCTGCCCAGCACCTAGGAAGCACAGAACTTGGAGCAGGGCGAGCCTATGGCACCTGCTATTCTATGAGTGCTGCATGAACAGCGTGGTTTGGCACACTCCCTCTGGAGAGGAGAGATTGGAGGTGGTGCCATTTTTCTCCCCATCCCCAACACGGTGGGGCTTCAGGGTGCAGCATGGTGACCCCCAGTGGAGGCAGGACCCGCTTACACCAAACCCTACCCCTCTATGCTTGGCAACTGCTAATCTACTGGAAGAAGACTGACACTGAATGAACCAGACTGCCTCCCCTCCAGACTAGCACAGCCAACCATCCCAGGTACCAAAGGAAAACTATCTTGTTTTTTCATCTGTTAGTCTGTTTTTTTCTTTCTTTTCTTTTCTTTTTTTCTTTTCTTTTCTTTTATTTCTCTTTTCATTTCTTTTCTTGTATGCTCTTCTCATCTGTTCTATTTCTTTCCTTTTTTTTTTCAATCCTCTTCTGTTTTTCTTTGGAATCAGGCTCATAGTTTCTGATTTGGTTTATGGTCCATTTATGTGTTTGTTTAATCAGGAATTTTTACTCTATTATTTTTACATATTTGTCTGTATCTCCTTTTTCATTATTTTCCTTTCTCACTCTCTGATTTAAGCCTTATAGTTTTTTTGATTCTCTGCTTGGTATTTTTTCACCCCTTTTATTTTTTTCTTTGTATGGGATCAGGCTCCACCCTCCCCTCCCTCCCGGTTCCTTTTTTGCAGGGTTACTTCAGTAAAGAAATCAAAGCACACCTCATGGAAGGTCCAGACACTCCACTACTACAAGCAAGGAGGAGCTTTGGAGAGGACTGACAAGTGGGATAGAGCAGACAAAACAGGACAACAGAGTGCACACAACACACTCCAAGAACACTTCCTGAAGTGCCAGGGACTGGACAGTATATGACCCCTTTTTATTATAGTAGAACTCACAGGTACAAGACACGTAACAAGCTATTAAAACATGTAAAAGACTGAAACTTACCCAAAATTACAAAACAGAATTTTCCTCAAAATAAAATCCAGGAGGTGGTGCCTGGGTAGCTTAGTCAGTCAATTGTCTGACTTTGGCTCAGGTTATGATCTCACAGTTCGTGAGTTTGAGCCCTGCATTGGGCTCTGTGCTGACAGCTCAGAGCCTTGAGCCTGTTTTGGATTCTGTGTCTCCCTCTCTCTCTGCCCCTCCCCTGATAATGCTCTGTCTCTCTCTTAAAAATGAATAAACATTAGGGGCGCCTGGGTGGCGCAGTCGGTTAAGCGTCCGACTTCAGCCAGGTCACGATCTCACGGTCCGTGAGTTCGAGCCCCGCGTCAGGCTCTGGGCTGATGGCTCGGAGCCTGGAGCCTGTTTCCGATTCTGTGTCTCCCTCTCTCTCTGCCCCTCCCCCGTTCATGCTCTGTCTCTCTCTGTCCCAAAAAAAAAAAAAAAAAAAAAAAAAAACATTGAAAAAAAAAATGAATAAACATTAAAAATAATTTTAAAAATGTAAAATAAAATCCGGGAAGAAATGACAGATAGAAAATTGTTCAAAACAGATATAAACAAGATATCTGAATAAGGATTTAGAATAGTCATAAGACCAATAGTTGGGCTCGAAAAAAGCATAGAAGACAGCAGAGAATATATTGCTGCAGAGATCAAAGACCTAAGAAATAGTCACAGTGAATTAAGAAATGCAATAAATGAGATGCAAAATAAACTACAGTGACAACAAGGATGGAAGAAGAAGAAAAAATATGTGAAATATAAAATAAAATTATGTAAAATGATAAAAGTGGAAAAACAGGGAAAGGTAATTACTAGACCATGAGGGGAGAATTAGAGAGATAAGTGATTTCATGAAGCAAAATAATATCTATATCATAGGAGTTCCAGAAAAAGAGAGAGAAAGGGAAAAAGGTTTATTTCAACAAATTATAGCTGAGAAATTCCATAATCTGCAGATGGAAACAGGTATCCAAGTTCAAGAAGCACAGAGAACTCCTTTCAAATCAACAAAAACAGGTCACCTCCACAACATATCATAGTGAAATTGGCAATATATAAAGATAAAGAGAGAATTCTGAAAGCAGCTAGGGACAAACATGCCTGAACCAACAGGGTAAACACATAAGCGTAGTAGCAGACACGTCCACTGAAATGTGGCAGGCCAGAAGGGAATGGCAGTAAATATTCAATGTGCTGAACAGGAAAAATATGCAGCCAAGAATCCTTTATCCAGCAAGTCTGTCATTCAGGATAGAAGGAGAGATAAAGGCTTTCCCAGACAAACAAAAACTAAAGGAGGTCATGACCACTAAACCAGTCTTACAGGAGATCCTAAGAGGGACTCTGTGAGTAGAAAGCAGCAAACTCTACAAAAGACCAGAGACATCACCACAAACACAAAACCTACAGATAACACAATAACACAAATTTATATCTTTCAATAATCACTCTGAATGTAAATGGACTAAATGCCCCAATCAAAAGACAAAGAGTATCAGAATGGATAAAAAATAAAAAAATAAAAAAACAAGATCCATCTATATTCTACCTACAATAGACTCATTTTTAGAACTGAAGACACCTGCAGATTGAAAGTGAGGGGATGGAGAACCATCTATCATGCTATTGGACACCAAGAGAAAGCCAGAGTAGCCATACTTCTATCAGACAAACTAGATTTTAAAACAAAAACTATAACAAGCAATGAAGGGCATTATATCATACTTAAGGGGTGTATCCATCAAGAAGAGCTAACAATTATAAATGTTTATGTCCCCATGTGGTAGCAACCAAATATATAAATCAATTTATCACAAACATAAACACATGTATAGATAATAATACTGTGATGGTAGGGGACTTTAATACTCCACTTACAACAATGGGCAGATCATCTATACATAAAATCAATAAGGAAACAATGGCTCTGAATGACACATTGAACCAGATGGACTTAACAAATATATTCAGAACTTTTCACACAAAAGTGGCAGAATACACATTCTTCTCAAGTGCACATGGAACAATATCCAAAATAGATCACATACTGGGTCACAAAACAGTCCTTAACAAGTATAAGAGGATTGAGATCATACCATTCATATTTTCCAATCATAATGCTATGAAACTTGAAATGAACCACAAGAAAAAATTGGAAAGCCCCCAAATACATGGAGGTTAAAGAACATCCTACTAAAGAATGAATGGGTCAACCATGAAATTAAAGAAGAAATTTTATATATATACGGAAGCAAATGAAAATGAAAACACAACAGTGCAAATGCTTTGGGATACAGTAAATGCATTGTAAGAGGAAAATACATTGCAATTCAGGCCTATCTGAAGAAGCAAGAAATGTCCAAAATACACAACGTAACTTTACATGTAAATGAACTAGAAAGGCAGAAGCAAAGAAAACCCAAAGCCAGGAGAAGAAGTAAAATAATAAAGATTAGAGCAGAAATAAATGATATGGACTCCAAAACAAAACAAAACAAAGTAGAATAGGTTAATGAATCAAAGAGCTGGTTTTTTGAAAGAATAAACATAACTGATAAACCCCTACCCAGACTTCTCAAAAAGAAACCAGAGAGGACCCAAATAGATAAAATCATAAATGAAAGAGGAGAGATCACAACCAACACCACAGAAATAAAAACAATTATTAGAGAATACTATGAAAAAATATATGCCAACAACTGGACAATCTGGAACAAATGGACAAATTCCTAGACACTCACATACTACCAAAACTCAAACAAGAAGAAGTAGAAAATTATAACAGACCCATCACAAGCAAATAAATTAAATCGGTTATCAAAAATCTCCCAAATCTCCCAACAAATAAGAGTCCTGGACCAGATGGCTTCCCAGGGGAATTCTACCACACATGTAAAGCAGAGTTAACACCTATTCTCAAAATGTTCCAAAAATTAGAAAAGGAAGGAAAGCTTCCAGACTCATTCTATGAAGCCAGCATTACCTTGATTCCAAAACCCAACAGAGACCACACTAAAAAGGAGAATTACAGGCCAATATCCCTGATGAACATGGATGTAAAAATTCTCAACAAGATACTAGCAAATCAAATTAAATAGTTCATTAAAAGAATCATTCACCAGTATTAAGTGTGATTCAGTCCTGGGCTGTAGGGCTGGTTCAATATTTGAAAATCAACCAATGTGATACATCACACTAATAGAAGAAAGCTTAAGAACCATATGATCCTTTCAATAGATGCAGAAAAAAGCCTTTGACAAAATACCCCATCCTTCCTAAATAAAAACCCTCAAGAAAGTTGGAATAGAATGAACATACTTTAACATGACAAAAGCCATACATAAAAGGCCACAGCTAATATCAGCCTCAATGGAGAAAAAACTGAGAGTTTTCCCCCTGAGATCATGAACACGACAGGGATACCCATTCTCACCACTCTTTAACACAGTGTTGGAAGTTCTAGCCTCAGCAATCAGACAACATGATGAAATAAAAGACATCCAAGTTGGCAAAGAAGAAGTCAAACATTTACTCTTCATAGATGATATGATACTCTACATGGAAAAACCAAAAGATTCCACCAGAAGACTGCCAGAGCTGATATAGGAATTCAGGAAAGTCACAAGTATAAAAACAATGTACAGAAATTGGTCACATTTCTATACACCACTAATAAAGCAACAGAAAGAGATATCAGACAATCAATCCCATTTAAAATTTCACCATAAATTACCTAGGAATAAACTTATCTAAAGAGGTAAAAAGATCTGTATGCTGAAAAGTATAGAAAGCTTATGAAAGAAATTGAATAAGACACAAAGAAATGGAAAAACATTCCATGCTCATGGATTGGAAGAACAAATATTGTTAAAATGTTGATACTCCCCAAATCAATCTACACATTTGATGCAATCCCTATCAAAATAGCCCCCACATTCTTCACAGAGCTAGAACAAACAATCCTAAAATTTGGATGGAGGCATAAAAGACCCAAAATAGCCAAAGTAATGTTGAAAAAGAAAACCAAAGCTGGAGACATCACAATCCTGTACTTTAGGCTGTATTACAACCTGTAATCATCAAGACATTATAGTGTTGGGATAAAAACAGATACATAAACTAATGGAATAGAATAGAGAACCCAGAAACAGACCCACAAATACATGGCCGATTAATCTTTGACAAAACACGAAAGAGCATCCAATGGAAAAAAGTCTCTTTAGCAAATGGTGCTGGGAGAACTGGACAGGGACATGCAGAATAATGAAACTGGACCACTTCCTTACACCATATACAAAAATAAACTCAAAATTGATGAAAGACCTAAATGTGAGACAGGAAACCATCAAAATCTTACAGGAGAAAACAGGTAGCAACCTCTTTGACATTGGTCACAGAAACTTCTTATTTGACATGTTTCCAAGGGCAAGGGAAATAAAAGGGAAAAAGCTTTTGTACAGCAAAGGAAACAATCAACAAAATTAAATGGCACTTTATGAAATGTAAGAAGATATTTGCAAATGACATATCAGATAAAGGGTTAGCATCAAAAACCTACAAAGAACTTACCAACCTCAACACCTGAAAAACAGATAATCCAGTGAAGAAATGGGAAGAAGACATGAATGTATTCTTTTCCAAAGAAGACATCCAGATGGCAAATAGACACATGAAAAGATGGTCAACATTGCTCATCATTAGGGAAATACAAATCAAAACTACATTGAGATACCACCTTATACTGGTCAGAGTGGCTAAAATTAACAAGTCTGGAAACAATAGATGTTGGTGAGGATGTGGAGAAAGGGGAACCCTTTTGCACTGTTGGTGGGAATGCAAACTGTTACAGCCACTCTGGAAAATAGAGTGGAGTTTCCTCAAAAGTTTAAAATTAGTATTACCCTACAACCCAGGAGTTACACTACTAGAGATTTATCCAAAGGATATAGGAGTGCTCATTCAAAGGGGCACATTCACCCCAATGTTTATAGCAGTGCTATCAACAATAGCCAAAATATGGAAAGAGTCCAAATATCCATCAACTGATTGATGGATTAAGAATATGTGGTACATACATACAATGGAATACTACTCAGCAATGAAAAGAATGAGTTCTTGCCATTTCCAATAACATGGATGGAACTGGAGGCTAAGTGAAATAAATCAGTCAGAGAAATACAGATGTCATATGATTTTGCTCATATGTGGAACTTGAGAAACTTAACATGATCATAGGGGGAGGGTAGGAAAAATAAGATAAAAACAGAGGGAGGCAAACCATAAGATACACTTTAATTCAGAGAACAAACTGAGGGTTGATGGGGGTGGGGTGTGGGGGTGGGGGAAAGTGGGTGATGTGCATTAAGGAGGGCACGTGTTGGGATGAGCACTGGGGTTTATACGTAAGTGATGAATCACTGGAATCTACTCCTAAAGCAAAGACTACACTGTATGTTAGCTAACTTGAGAATAAATAAAATAAAATAATTTTTAAAAAGGAAAGAAATAAATTAAAATAAAAAATAATAATTTAAAAATGTATAAAAATGTATGAAACAACCTCACTGTGGAGGGTAAGGGACAGAGCTACTAACCTAAAAAGCTTTGGAAATGAATGGGGACTAAAGGCAAAAGATCTTGTATATAAGCATTGGACTATAATAAATTAAATTATTTCCCTCAGGAACAGAGGTAAACAATTCTGACACCACTATAAATATATGCTGGAATTGAGCAATTAAATAAATGTATAGTGTTAGGGAATCAGGTTTCTCACTGTTGGGTGGAAGGTTAAAGTAAGCAAGGGTAGGAGGCTAAGATGATCCATATGTTAATAAATTAGAATTTGAAACATCAATATAAACCCATATTTAGCTTTACATAGATACAACTGATTTATTATAAAAAATACTTATAGATATCTATGTGCATGGGTTACTACACACACACACACACATATATCCATGCTCTGTTGCTGAGAGGGCTAGAAGTAATGCCACCCCTAAAGCAAAGTGCACACCTAGCTACCAAATACTGATTTCTAATACCACTCTCCAATCAAAAGAATTCAGGACATAATTTTGAAGAAAAACTTAAGTTAGAACTATGGAAGAAAGTATAAAAGGGATCCTCTAGTGCCAAAAAGTAAAAAAAGTGCTAAAAATATGACTCAAAACAAATTGTTAAATGAAGCAAATTAAAGTGTGAGTTCTCCATGGCCTAAGCTGTTTAGAAATTTGAGCAACACAATTAAGTAAAGCTGTATGAAATAATAATCCAATATTTAAGATAAATACCTTCACATTCATGCTGATATCAACAAGTTATTGAAAAAATAAATAAATTAGGAATAAGAGACAAATATTCCATGCAAAAAAAATTCCAAATATTTCATGTAGATGTTCCAACTCTAGTGAAGTAGAGTATGACTCTCCACACTTTGAGTGTATACTGTGCATAATGACTTCTTTCCAAAGAGTGCAGCATGAAAAGGGGGAAAAGGTAACTTTAAAGTGGATAAAATAATAAATACTTCCTCAGCTGTGTACTCATGGTTAATAGCAGTGATAAGTAATTTTGATAGAGTATACCCTTGATAGGACATGATGAAAATGGCAATTTGTCTCTGTGGTATTCTTCCAAAACATAAATCCCAATCTAACCATGAAAAAATATCAAACATCTTAAACTCCATATTTTCTATGAATGTAGGCATTCTATAATACAGTATTTCTCAAAGTTATCAATGTTATCAAAAAGAAGAAAGGTCTAAGAAATTCTCACTGCCAAGAAGAACTTAAAGAAACATGAAACTGCATGTGAAGCATTATCTTCCAGAAGCAGATAATGACATTAAGTAAAAATTAATAAATCCAAATTTTGTCTTTTAGGTATAATAATGCATCAATATTGGTTCATTAATTGTAGCAAATGTACCATAGTAGGTAAGTTGTTAATAATAGGGGAAACTTGGTGTGTGGTATATGGGAGCTCTTTGTACTAACTTCAAATTACTTTGTAAATCTCAAACTGCTCTAAAATAAAAAGCATATCAGAAAATGTACCTGAAAACATCCAAAATTTGGTGAAAAATATCAGTATGCAGCAAATTTAAAACAAATACAAGTAAAATTAAATCTAAAAACATCATAGTAAAACTGATGAAAACTAGAGTATGGAGAAAATCTTGAAAACAGAAAAGAAGCAATATTATAAAGGGAGAAAATTTTATACAAAATTGTGATCTTCTCATCAGAAACAATGGAGGCCACATGATTCTGAAATGATAAAATTATTTATAGAGTGAAAACATTTGGTATAAATGAATATAAAATGAAGACCTTTTCAGATAAACAAAAGGTAGTGAATTAATTACAAGAATACCCTTAATAAATAATTGCTAGAGGAAAGTTTTCAGGATAATGGACAACTATATCAGATGGAATTTCAGATCTCCAGGAAGGAATAAAAACACCAGAAACAGTTAATATGTGGTTAAATATAAAAGACTACTTTTTTCCCTTAATTTCTGTAAAAAACAACTGAGTTTTCACAAGTTTTTTATATTTTATGTTTTAAAATATTCATGGAACTAGATATGAAAACAACAGAACAATCAGTGGAGGTAAATGGACATATGTTCCTATAAGAATCTTCTATTTTATGTGAAAAGGTAAAATACTAATTCTGATTAGGATACACATTTTGATCCTTAAAGAAATAAATACAAATGCTAAAAAGTAGAGGCAATATGCCATTTTAAAAATGGAGTACTGAAAAATATTTAAAATCACTTAAAATTAAGGCAGAAATGAGTAAGAATGGTAGACAAACATGAGGCAAATACCAAGGATATATTTTATATATTTATAAATAATATATTTTAATATATAAACATATTTATAAATAAATACAAATTCAATTATATATAGATATAATTAGATGTAATTAGATATATAATAAATATATATTATATAATTTAAAAGATAGTGCTGCTAAGTTCTTATGTATCAATAATTACTTTAAACAGAATTGACTTAAACTCTCCAATAAAAGATCACTGAATGGCTGAAATGATTTAATAAACATACACAAGTCTGGCCTCACAGCCCACAATGCTTCCCAGGCTGTCTTCCCCTCCATCATGGCATGTTCCCTGGCACCAGGGCATGGTGGTGGGCATGGGCCAGAGGACTACTACATGAGTGATGAGGCCCAGAGCAAAAAGGGCATCCTGACTCTGAAGTATCCCATCCACCACAGCATCATCACCAACTAAAATAACATGGAGAAGATCTGTCACCACACCTTCTACAACATGTTTTGTGTGGCCCCCAAGGAGCACTCCATGCTCACTGACCAAGTTCCCCTGAGCCCCAGTGCCAACCATGGGAAGATTACTCAGATCATGTTTGAGACCAACATCCCAGCCATGTGACTATCCAGGCCATCCTGTCCCAGTCCTACTCTGGTCTTACCACTGGCATCATGATGGACTCTGGTGACAGGGTACCCCATACTGTGCCCATCTGTGAGGGGTATGCCCTTCCCCATACCATCCTGCATCTGAACCTAGCTGGATTGGACATGGCAGACTACCTTATAAAGATTCTTATAGAGTATGGCTACAGCTTCACCACCACTACCAAACAGGAAATCATGTGTTACATGAAGGAGAAGCTGTGCTACATCCTCCTGGACTTTGAACAGTAGATGGCCACTGTGGCCTCCAGCTCCTCCCTGAGAAAGAGGTATGCACTACCAGACAGGCAGGTCATCACCATCGGCTATGTGCAGTACCACTGCACCAAGGTGTTCTTCCAGCCTTTCTTCCTGGGCATGGAATCCTGTGGTATACATGAAAATACCTTTCCTTCCTGGGCATGGAATCCTGTGGTATATGTGAAACTACCTTTAGCTCCATCATGAAGTGTGATGTTGGCATCCACAAGGACCTGTACACCAACAAGGTACTATCTGGTAGAACCACTTAGCACCCCAGAATCACTGATAGGACACAAAAGGAGATCATTGTCCTGGCACCCAGCACAATATCAAGATCTTCACACCTCCTGAACACAAGTACACTGTGGATCAGCAGCTCCATTCTGGCCTCACTGTCTACCTTCCAGCAGATGTGGATCAGCAAGCAGGAGAACAATGAGTTGGGCCCCTACATTATCCACTGAAAATGCTTCTAGGCAGACTGTTACTTTAGTCATGATACACCATTTCTTGAGAAACCCTAACTCGTGCAGAAAATGAGATGAGATTGGCATGGCTTTATTTATTTTTTAAAATTTGTTTTGTTTTTTGTTTTTGGATTTTTTTGGTGTTTGACTCAAGATTTAAACACTGGAATAGTGAAGGTGACAGTAGTTGGTTAGGACAAGCATTTCCAAAGTTCTACTGTGTGGCCAATGACTTTCTACATTGTTCTTTTTTAAAGTTATTCCAAATATCATGAGATGCATTGTTACAGAAAGCCCTTAATCTTCCCAAAGGCCTCCCCATTTCTCCCCGAGAAGAGCCAGTTCTCATGGAGTCCACACAAGGAAGGGTGATAGCATTACTTTTGTGTAAATTAAGTAGTCTGCATTTTTAAAATAGTTGTCTTAATACTTGCTCTTTTTGTTTTACTTTGAATGGTCTGCCCACATAGCCTCCATTTTTGTCCCTCCAAGCTGAGATGTATGAAGACTTTCAGTCTCCCTTGGAGTATGGTTGAGGCACAAAGGCAGCCAGGTCTTACCTGTACACTGACTTGAGACCAGTTCAATAAAGTGTACACCTTAAAGAAAAAAAAAATTCCCAACTATATGCTGTCTATAAGAGACTCACTTGAGCTTTAAGGACATACATAGTCTCAAAGTAAAGGGATAGAAAAAGATAACCCATGTAGATGAAAAGTAAACTAAAAGACAACAAAGGTAGCTATACTTATACTAAACAAGATATATCTCAAGTCAAAAACTGTAACAACAGAAAAAGGTCATTATACTATGACAAAGGAATAAATACATCAAGAGGATAAGATAATTATAAATATATATGCACTCAATATCAGAGCTGATAAATATATTCAACAAATACCAACAGAACTGAAGGGAGAAATAGAAAAATATAATAATGGTAGGAGGCTTCAGTATACCAATTTCAACAATGTATACATCATCCACATAAAATCAATAAGGAAACTTTGGACTTCAACCATACTTTAGACCATGTAAAACCTAACAAACATATCATTCCTTCCAATAGCAGTAGAATACACATGCTTGTTACACATTCATGGAACATTCTCTAGCACAGATCATATGCTGGGTCACAAAACAAGTCTTAGCAAAAGATTTAAATCATGCCAACTGTCTTTTCTATCCACAATGATATGAAATTAACAATCAATAACAGAAATAGAACTTGAAAATAAACAAATACATGGAAATTAGAGAACACATTTATGAACAACCAATGGTTCAAAGAAGTAACCAAAGGGAAACTTAAAACAAAGTTTGAAATAAACAAAAATGGAAACATTTCAAAACTTATGGGATACACCATAAATAGTTCTAAGAGTGAAGTTCATAGTGAGAAATGCATATGTTAGAGAAAAAATAAATAGCTCCAATAAACAACCTAACTTTATACCTCCAGAAACTAGAAGAACAAAATAACCCAAAGTTAGCACAAGAAAGAAAATAAAGTGTAAAGCAGAAATAAATGAAATAGAGAATATGAAAACAGTAGAAAATATCAAAGACACTGAGTTGGTTTATTAAAAAAATAGACAAAATTCACCAACATCTAGATACACTTACAAAGAAAAAAAAAGAGAACTCAACAAAATATAAGTGAAAGAGGGAATGTTACAACTGATACAACAGAAATACAGAATATCATGAGAGCCTGCTATGAAAAATTATATGCCAACAAATTAGACAACATAAATTCCTAGAAACATACAACCTACCAGGACTGAAACATGAAGAAATAGAAATTCTGAACAGACTAATAATGAGTAAGGAGATTGAATCAGTAATCAAAATCCTCCCAACAAAGAAAAGCCCAAGACTTCACAGGTGAATTCTACCAAACTCTTAAAGAAGAATTAATGTTAATTCTTCTGAAAATATTCTAAAAATTTGAAGAGGAGAGAAAACTCCAAAATTCATTTTACAAGGCCAGCATTACCTTGATACTAAAACCAGATAAGGGCACTCACTATAAGAAAGAAAACTGTGTGCCAATATCCCTGATGAATAGTGAGGCAAAAATTTTCAACAAAATACTACAAACAAATTCAAGAGCACATTAAATGGATCATACACCATGATCAAGTGGAATTTATCTCTGGGAAGAAAGAAAGGTTCAACACATGTAAGTCAATACATGTAATATACCACATTAACAGAATGAAGAATAAAAAACATGATCATCCCAATAGATGTAGAAAAAGAATTTTAAAAAAGTGAACATCCTTTCATGATAAAAATTCTAATGAAATAGTAAAAGTAATATACATTAATATAATAAAGGCCTTTTGGACAAGCCCACAGCTAACAACATACTTATTAGTAAGAATCTAAAATATTACCCCAAAGATCAGGAACAAGATAATGGTGCCCACTCTCACCACTTCCATTCAAACATAGTACTAGATGTCTTACACAGAAAATTAGGAAAAAATAATAAAAGGGTTCAAATGAGAAAAGAATTAGTTAAATTGTTTCTTTTGTTTACATGATCTTTAATATACAAAATCCTGAAAAATTAAAAAGAAATGTTAGAACTAATAAATAAACTTAGTAAAGCTTCAGGACACAAACTCAATATAGAAAAAATCAGCTACATTTCTATATGCTAGCAATGAACTATCCAAAAATAAAATTACGAAAACAATTCTATTTATAATAACATTAAAAAGAATAAGCTACCTAGGGATAAATTTAACCATAAAGGTTAATAATCTGTACACTAAAACTGTAAGAAATGAAAAAAGACACAAATAAATTGAAATATTTGTTTCCATGTTTGCGGATTGGGAGTATTAATATTGTTAAATTCTCTATGCTATTCAACATAATCTACAAATTAAATATAATTCTTATGGCATTTTTCACAGTAGCAGGAAAAAGCAATCCTAAAATTCATATACTACCACAAAAGACCCTGAATAACTGAAGCAATCTTGAGAAAGAACAAAGCTGGAGACATCAAACTTCCTCATTCCAAACTATATTACAAAGCTATTATAATCAAAACAGTATGTTATTGACATAAAAAAAAAAAACAGACATATAAACCAATGGAACAGAACTGAGAGCTGAGGAACAATTCCACACATATGCAAACAATTTTCATCAAGGTTGCCAAAATACACAAAACTGAAAGGATAGTCTCTTTAATATTTTTGGCAAAAAGATATCCACATGCAAAAGAATGAAACTGAATCCTTACAAAAATTAACTCAAAATGGATTGAAGACGTAAATGTAATAATCATAGAGGAGACATAGAGAAAAAGCTAACTGACATAGGTCTTGACAATGAATTTTTGGATATGACACCAAAAGCACAAGCAACAAAAGAAAAAAATCAACCATGGAACTACATAAAACTAAAGGCTTCTCTACAGTAAAGGAAACAAATAAATGAAAAGGCCATCTTTTGAATGAGAGAAAATATTTGCAAAATGTATATCTGATAAGAGGATAATATCCAAAATATATTAGGAACACCTACAACTCAATAGCAAAATAACAAATACCACAATTTAAAAATGGACAAAGTGTTTGAATAGATATTTCTACAAAGAAAACCTACAAATGGCCACCATGTATATGAAAATGTGTTCAACATCAGTAGCCATCAGGGAATCGAAACCACAATGAGGAGTGCATGGGTGGCTCAGTTAAGCTTCTGACATTGATTCAGGTCATTATCTCATGGTTTGTGAGTTCAAGCCCCACCTCGGGGTCTGTGCTGACAGTTCAGAGCCTGAATCCTGCTTCAGATTCCGTATCTCCCTCTCTCTGCCCCTCCCTCACTTGCACTTTGTCTCTCTCTTTCTCAAAAATAAATAAACATTTTAAAAAATTTAAAAAAACCACACAATGAAATACTACCTTACATTTTTTAGAATGTCAATTATCAAAAACACGAAAGATAAGTTTTGGCAAATGTACAGAGAAAATGGAACACTTGTACAGTTTGTGGGGATGTATATTAGTACAGCCATTATGGGAAGCAGTATGGATGTTCCTTAAAAAGTTAAAAACAGAAATAGTATATGATCTAAGCAAACCACTTCTGGGTATATATCCATAGAAAATTAAATCAGGATCTCAAAGAGATATGTGCATTCCCATGTTCACTACAACATGAATAATGTTAATAATAATGCTTTATAAATAATGATAGCCAAGACATAGAAACAACTGAAATGTCTGTTGTTGATACATAAATGGATAAATTATATATATGTATATGTATATACACACACACACACACATATACACTATGGGATATTTACATACAATTATATTTATATAAATAATTATATATAATTATATATTCCATATTTAATATATAATAATTATATAATATATTGAATATTATTTAGTCATAAAAGGAGAAAATCCTGCCATTTGTGACAACATGGATGAACCTGGAGAACACTATGCTAAGTGAAATAAGCCAAACACAGAAAGACAATACTATATTGTAGAATACTAATATGTGGAATCAGTGAAATCAAACACCTAGAACCAGAGTCAAATGGTGGTTGTCAGGTTCTGGGGAGTAGGGGAAATGGAGAGATGTTAGTCAAATGACACAAAATTTCATTTATAAGCTGAATAAGTTCTAAGAATATAATATACATCATGCTGCTTATAGTTAATAATATTGTATTACATACTTGAAATTTGATGAGAGAGAATATATGAAGTGTTTTTATCCTACACACACAAAAGGTAACTATGTGAGATGATGAATGTATTAATTAACTTAATGGTGGTAATCATCTTATAGTGTATATGTATATTAAACCATGACTTTGTTTACCTTAAAAAGGTACACTGTACAACTTAAATATAGTTAATTTTGATATGTCAATTATACTTCATTAAAGCAGAAATAAAAATATTTAAATTGGACTCCTCTCTTAAATAATGTATATAAATTTTCAAATAGCTTAATGAATCAAATTTGAAGAAGACAACTTTAAAATTTTTAGAAATATAAGATTTATTTAAGAAGATGAATGGAAAGAATTCTGAAAAGACAAAAGCATGGATGCCACTGTCCCTAGAAATATGCAGATTAGACTCCAAATTCATTCTCTGAAGCCATCACATCCTCAGTTATAAAACTTCAGTAGACTAAAAAGAAATAATTTTGATACTAACTCACTTGGGATCAGATTTAATGTTCCTAAGTAAAATATTAGATCACCAAATATAGCCACCATTTAGTAATATTTGTCCACATTGAGTAAAGGAAAAAATATGATTGCCTTAGTAGATGCTAGAATTGAATTTTGTAAATTTCACTATTTCCTAATTTTTTAAACAGAAAAATATTTCTAAATTTCTCAAATTTTATGATAGCAACTTTCATAAATTACCTGTAAATATTATACATGAGAATTTTTTAAATTTTTCTTAATAAAGCAAAAGGAAGTTTATGAGCACCACATGTCACATTCATATTCCAATACTATTTACTATTTTACTAAGTAATGGAAAATAAATAAATGGTATATACTTGAAAGACAGCCAAAACTATGGCTTTTTGCAATTGTGATCGTCTACTTAAATCTAATAGAATGAATACAAAATATTTTAGAATTGATAAAATAGTACAGAAAAGTGTGATATATGAGATTACCATAAAAAGTATATAGATTACCTATCTACTAGCAAATCAGTTTGAAAATATTATAGACACATATCCTTCTCATAAGAGTACAAAACCATAAAAAATGTGAGACTAAATCTAAGGTTAAATTTGAACGACCCAAATGAAAAACAATCCATGAAGATTTCCTAAGTAAATAGAAAGTCATGCAATATTCCCGCATTGGAAGATTTAATATGATAAAGCTAAAAACTCTACAAATAAATGTATGAATTAAATATAATCTTAATGAAGTCTATAGTACTTTTTGTGGAAAATGACTCAGTGATTTACAATTCATATAAAAAATAGAAAATGGTAGGAATGGTGATGATTGTAAAGAGAAAACTGAACCAGGTTTGTAATATATGTCATGATACACTATAAATATATAAATTAAAAGCAGTTGTGCTTCCAACTTCAAGGTAGAAATAATGTTAGAAATGTTAGAAATTTAGCTATTTTTAACTCCACTTTCTTCTTTTGAAAGGCATCCCCCAACATAGTAATAGATAACACTCTATTCAATTTAAAACAGTGGCACAAACTGACAGAATATACTTAAAAACATCTGTGCAATAAGGAGCAAAATGAGAGATAATAGTTACATCCCAATATAATTTCACATTTATAGTATGATACAGCTTTCTCCAAAAGTAAAATTCAGTTTTATGGTATACATATGCAAAGATAATATGAATAAATAAATAAACTTATGGACATAGGCAATACCAAAAAAGAACGGGAACTGTTTCTGTAGATCAGATCTTTATGGAAGAAAAGCAAAGGATGTGGAGTGAAGAAGTCATACCAATAGAACATTGTGTGTGTGTGTGTGTGTGTGTGTGTGTGTGTGTGTGTTAGTTTCCATGCTGACAAAGAGCAAAGGCCATTTGAAGAAAAGAGGATAATTAGCATTCTGCAGGTCACAATATAGAAAAATACTGACTTAACAGGTTTTAACATGAGTTCTCACATAATTTCTGAAGGTCAAATTTTGATGAGAGAATTTTCCCCAAGGGAGATGACATAAATTTGGTAAATAGGTCAATAAACACAAATTTAAGCTAAGGATTGTCCTAGAGTCCTAGAATCATAACTCTCTCATGATAGGAGAAAGAAGACAATGAAAGAAGTGTTACTATACTAATTTCCTCATCTCTAGTAATGGTCAATAGATAAAACATAGAGTTAAAACATGTTAAAATTAGCCCAGAGCCTAAACAAGAAATTAAGAAAACAAGTCATTGTACAGTTGCATCAAAAAGAAAAGAAAGAATACTTAGGAATAAATTTGATTAAGGAATCACAAGACTAGTACACAGAAAACTGCAAAACATTGCTGTAAAACAGAACAAAACAAAGAATACCTTAAACATGAAAATATATCCTGTCTGAATGAATTGGAGAACTTGATTTTATTTAGACAACAGTATTACTGAAAGTTATATACAAATTCAACACAATGCCTATTAAAATCTTAATGATGTTTTTACAGAAATTGAAAAACCCATTATAAAATTCCTAAGGAATTTAAAGAGACCTCAAATAACCAAGACAATATTGAAAAAGTAGAACAAAGTTGGAAGACTTACATTTTCCAATTTCAAAATTTACTACCAAGTTATAGCAATCAAAACACTGTGGTAGTGGCATAAGGATAGGCTTATAGATACATGTAATAAAAAATATAGGTTCCAGAAATAAGTCCATACATATACATTCAATTAATTTTCTACTAGGGTGCCAAAAGTATACAATTGGAAAGGAAGAGTCTCCTTAGTAAATGGTCTTGGGAAACCTAGATATCCACATGCAAAATAATGAAGTTAGATCACTTATAACATATACAAAAATTAACTCAAAATGGATTAAAAACAAACTTAAAAACTGAAACTATAAACCTCTTAGAAGAAAACATAGGGCAAACATTCATGACCTTCAATTTGGCGATGGTTTCCTAAAATATGACACCAAATGTTTATGCAACAAAAGGAAACATTAATAAATTGTACTTTGTTAAAATTTCTTGTTCACCAAAGGCCATTATTCAGAGAGTGAAAACCCCCCAAAAAAATGAGAAAAGAAAACTCACACATATGATAATGTTTTAATAGCCAGAGTATATAAACAACACTGACAACTCAACAGCAAAAATATAAACAACCTAACCAAAAAATGGGCCAAGGATCTGTGCTGACTGCTCAGAGCCCAGAGACTGCTTCAAATCTGTGTCTCCCTCTCTTTATGCCCCTCCCCCATTCTCTCTCTCTTTCTCTCTCTCTCTCAAAAATAAACATTAAAAAAATGGGCCAAGGACTTGAATAGATATTTCTCCAAAGACAGTATTCAAATGGAAAATAAACATATAAAAAGATGCTGAATATCACTAATCATTAGGGAAGTGCAAATCAAAACATGAGATACCTGTTCATATACTTTAGAATGGCTATTATTCAAAAACAGGAAATAAGTGTTGGCAAGTATGTGAAGATAAGGAACCCTCATCCTTTGTGTTTGGGAATGTAAAAGGAACAATGCAGCTGCTCACAAAACATTTTGATAGTTACTCAAAAATATAAACATGAAATTAACATATGACCCAGAAATCCCACTCTTAAAATATATACCCAAAAGAGTTGAACGTGAAGATACAGATATTTGTACACCAATGGTTACAGCAATGTGCAACAAGAATGAACTGAAACCCAAAAAGGCAAAATAATTTTACTGAACATCTTGCTTGAAGCACAATATCACCTTCCATAGGTATTCTATGATCTGACATTTGGAGTTGTCCCAAACATTTGAGGTTTTTAAAGATCATCTTTTCTAAATAATAAATCTCCCAAACTTCTTGAGACTTGTAGGGATACTCCCCATCTGTTTAAAATTGTTCAGAGAAGTCACAGTGGATGCACCGATCCACACGGATAAACACCTATTAGAAGAAGCAGTGATATTGATGGGAGTCCCTTTGGAAGCTAGCTGTTCCAGTTATTTCATAAGACTTTCCTCAAGCCCAGAGAAGCAAGGAATGCCCCTAGACAGCACAATTTCCACAAAAAGATTCTTCTGAATTTTAGTGCCACACTTCATAATGCTGCCAGAGATTATTTTTGAGATTCCCAGGTTGTTGATGCCCAGCTGGTCAGGTGCACAAAGAATCTCAAGCACCTGGTACAGCTGGTCGTCAATGTAGATGGCATTCTCTTTTTAAAATTTTTTTAACGTTTTTTATTTATTTTTCAGACAGACAGAGACAGAGCATGAACGGGG
The DNA here is from genome assembly GCF_023721935.1 of Panthera uncia. Lineage (NCBI taxonomy): Eukaryota > Metazoa > Chordata > Mammalia > Carnivora > Felidae > Panthera > Panthera uncia. Next base: position 101,154,914 of record NC_064817.1, read on the forward strand.
GAGGGGCAGAGAGAGAGGGAGACACAGAATTGGAAGCAGGCTCCAGGCTCTGAGCCATCAGCCCAGAGCCTGATGTGGGGCTCAGACTCACAGACCGCGCGCGAGATGGTGACCTGAGCTGAAGTAGGACGCTTAACCGACTGAGCCACCCAGGAGCCCCAGGTAGATGGCATTCTCAATTGACTGTTTGTATTCTCTCACAGTCTCATCTGGCCTCTTACATAGTTCTTTCTCTGGCTCCAAGGCCACATAACACAGCTTCTCTTTGATGTCAACCTGGTAAAGCCTTGTCAAATATGGAAGGGAAAGTGCTCACACCAGTGAGTAGGAGCCAGGTAGTATGTTCTGTGTTGTCTTTCCTTGCCATTTAGAGCTTGGTAAGAACATTAGGCAGGGAGTAACCTTCAAATGTAGGGACAGTGCAAGTAACCTCATCCCCACTGTCTACCACTAGTCCCATGACAGAGGTAGAGCTGTATAGAGTTCTACCACCGTATAATTGGACAGGTAGAAGGCAGGCACATTGAAGTTCTCAAATATCACTTCTGCCATCTTCTCTCAAATTTCCCTTGGGTTCAAGAATGGCTCAGTCATGGGCACAGGCCATTGACAGGGCTTTACTTCCAGCTTCCACTCAAAAAGATACTTCCAGAGTTTCTCCATGTCATCATATCCTGTTACCAGTCCATATTCATGGGGGTAGTGCAAATGCAAGGCTTCATACTTTATTGGACTTCTTCCTTACAAAATACTTTTTCTAATTGGCTCCTGCAAAAGCATATTGAATTTAGGATGCCCCATGACAAAACTGATGACATGATGGGATCCAGTCTCTCCAGACAGGCCTTCTTTGCAGACTCTTGGTCTATTGTCAAAAATTATAGCTGGAATATCTAATACATATGTGTTAAATATGTTTACAGTGTGTTTTTCCAAATGTCAACAAAATAAGGAAAATTGGCCACTTTGTAAGATAACAAGCACCTAAGGATGTATTACAACCAAAGGATTACAAAGTTCTCAGGTTGGCACTCAGGCAGAACTACTAGATTGTTCCAAACCCCCCCCCCCCCAAAAAAAAACACACTGCCCTTAACCCATGAATTTTGTCTCTTTTCAGATAGCCCAAGGCCCACTGAGACAATTTCAGGGATGATTTCCCCCTATGTAACAATCTAGCCATGGTAACAATTGTTCTCAGAGATCATCAGAGAGACTTTAAAGAGTGTGGTTTCTGAGCCATATGCACTTCCTGCTTGGTGAGCCATAAAGCAGAGGAAGGCAAGCCATACCTACAAACAGCTTTGATAAACCTGTGAATTTGAAGCAGAGATCAAGCTTTAATACCAAGTGAAATTACCAAGCTATGTCCTTGTCCCAGAGAACTGATTCCTTCTGGTTTCTTCTGCTCTATTCAGCTGATGTTTATGGGATTACTTAAATACCCTTCCCTTTGTAAGGGGAGAAACTAAGTACCGGACACTGGTCTGGATCTGAGTGGGGATGCCTCCAACTCAGCTCCAGCAGCATTCAGAATATTTGTATTTTCTCCATTCTTACAATTATTTTTAAACAACTTTATTGAGACAAATTTCATGTACTGTACAATTTATCCATTTAAAGTATGTAATACAATGCTTTTTGTATATTCACTGATATGTACAAACATCATAGATATCAATTTAGTATATTTTCATCAATTCAAACAGAATCCCATACCCTTTAGCCACCACATCTTTCAGACCATTCACCCCAAGGCTTAAGCAACCACTAATATATTTTTTGTCTGTATGGATTTACCACCTTTGCATATTTCCTATCAATGGAAGGATAAAATATGTGAACTTTTGTGACTGATTTCATTTTCTTTATATATTATTTTCAAGGTTCATACATTGCTTGGAGATAGCACATTTTGTTATCCATTCATCAGTTGACAGACATTTGGATTTTTCCCACCTTTGACTATTAAGAAATGTGCTGCCGGAAACAATCTTGAATATGTTTTTTGAAAGACATGTTTTCATTTCCCTTGGTTATATATCTACAAATTGAAAAGCTGAGAAATATACTAATATTATGTTTAATCATTTCAGGAAATTTCACTCTGTTTTCCAAAGTGTCTGAGGTATTTTTCATTCAAACCAGCATTGTAGGATAGTTTCTACTTTTACAAATGTTCACCAACACTAGTTAGTATCTGACTTTTTTATTCTAGGCATTATGTTAAGCATGATATGACATCTCATGGTGGTTTTGATTTCTATTTCCTTATTAGCTAGTGATGTGAAGCATCTTTTTATATGCTTATTGCTCGTTAATATATTGTTTTGGAGAAATATCTATCCAGTTGCTTAGTCCATTTTAAAATAAGGTTGTCTTTTTATTACTGAGTCATAACATTTCTACCATTCTGTAGGTTGTTTTTTCACTTTCTTAATAGTGTCTTTTGAGGGTCACCTGGGTGGCTCAGTAGGTTAAGTATCCTACTCTTGGTTTCAGCTCAGGTGTTGATCTCATGATTTCATGAGTTTGAGCCCTGCATCTGGCTCTGTGCTGACAGCATGGAGCCCTCATGGGATTCTCTTTCTCTCCCCTCTCTGACCCTCCCCTGCTCACACCATCTCTCTCTCAAAATAAATAAATAAACTTAAAAAAAATGTGTCTTTTGAATCACAAGCATTTGCATTTTTGATGAACTACAATTTATTTTATTTATTGTTGCTAAGGCTATTTGTGTCATATCTAAGAATCTATTGCCAAATCTGAGTTCATGAAGATTTACCCGTTTTCTTTTATAATCTTTACAGTTTTAAATCATACATTTAGGTTTTAATCCATAATTATTTAATTTTGTAGATGGTGTGAGGTAAAGGTGCAACTTCATTCTTTTACACGTGGCTATCCTGAATACAGTAATGTATAAATAAATTATATGCCGTGACCAAGTGCAATTTATTCCAGCAATGCATGATTGGTTCAAATGATGAAATCAATATATCATATTAATAAAAGACAAAAACTACATAATATTCCAAATAGAGAAAAAGCATTTGCCAAAATCCAATGTCCTTCATAATAGAATTACTCAAAAACAAGTAATAACATTTAACTTCCTCAATTCATAAAGGACATCAATGAAAATATCTATAACTAGCGTTATACTTAATAGTGATAGACTGAATGCTTTCTCCCTATATCAGGAACAAAATGATATGTCTATTCTCACAATTCTTATTCAATATTATACTGGACAATCTTGCTAGGACTATTAGTCAAGAAAATAAACTAAAAGGCATTCACATTTAAAAAGATGTAAAATTATATGCATTTACAGACAACATTGTCCTACATATAGAAAATCCTAACGTATCTATAAACAACGAAAAAAAAATATCAGCAAGGTTGTGGAATTTTAGAAAATCAATATAATGAATATATAAATTTTAAAAATTAATATAATATTTTTTTATTTTATACAATGCCAATTAATAGTCTGAAAATGCATTTGCAAGCATAAATAGAAGGAATTCAACTGGGAAAGAGTATAAACAGAGACACCATGCCAGATAGGTGTTGTGACTATTTGTAATATAGTAGTAAATGCTATGTTGTACTTTCCAGTTCCCATCCTTAAGAACCAATGTATTTATCCCCCAGCTGCCAAGAGTATTGCCTGCTGATGATTCACAGCAAAGGATCTCCCCAGATAGTCTTCTCAGTTAATGGGAGCTTAATTGCCTAAGATTGGGCTGCCTCCCAGGGCAACCTGCATCCAATTATGATAAGGAAAGATAGGATTCAGTAGGTAAAAAAGGAGAGGCTAAGGCTTAAAGGTTCCTGGGTGGGGAAAAACACATATTGTAAAACATTTCTTCTGGGAATCTCTGACTTTGAGCAAACTCCACAGGCAAAAAGTTCCTCTTAAAAATGTAACAGACACCACCTAATCACCCTCAGGTTTCCCTCAGGAATTTGACAAACAAAAGACCTGACTAAAAACAAGTAGCCCATAAAATGTGTGGCCCACAAAAAACCATATGGCCAGTCATAGATCACCCCTCATACAATGGAAACCAGCCAATCAAAAAGGAATGCCTAGGCATTTAGAGTTACCTAGCCAATAAGGGTAGAACCTGAGAAGAAACAAGGGGGAAGGAAAGGGGCCAAACAAAACCCTATCAAACAAAGTCCCTTGCCTATAGTCACAGGCATTCACTTTCAAATGCCCCTTCTCTATAAAGAGAGATTTCATACTATTCTTCCCTTCTGATCTTATACTCTAATAAACTTTTGCCTGTTGCTAATTTTATTCTGTGGCCACCACTTTATTCTTTGAAGCAATGAGACAAAGAATCCTGGGTATTGAGGTAAAAAAAAAAATCCTGCAACACAATGACTGGTAAAATGATGGAGATACTGTCCTACCCCCTTGATTCAGTTTGCATGAACTGTGAAGTCCCATCCCAGGTCAATTGCTCCCCATGGGAGTAGCTGAAGTTTGTTATGCAAATAAACCACAGTTCAACTTATGGCTGCTCAATTTTGCTTCCCTCACTTCCTTCTACATATTGCTCCAAAATAACACTCACCAATATACTTTCTGAATGCAAATTTTAGCATTAATGTCTGTGTCCCAAAAACCATAACATAAAAGGGTTGGTCTCTGAAGTAATTTGAGGAAGCAGAATTTAAAATGGAATGTTGAGGGATGCCTAGTTGGCTCAGTCAGTTAAGTGTCCGACTTTGGCTCATGTCATGATCTCATGGCTTGTGAGTTCGATCCCCGCGTCCTGTGTCTCCCTCTCTCTCTGCCCCTCACCCGCTCATGCTCTCTCTCTCTCTGTCAACAATAAATAAACATTAAAAAATTAAAATAAAATAAAATAAAGTAAAATAAAATAGAATGATGAATCTTCATTCACTGACCAGGAGATAATGATCCCACAGACAGTATCTGTCATGGTCTAGAGGTGCAATTGTAAAAGAAAAAAAAAATCTAAGGAAAGTTGGGCTAGAATCAGATATACAAGTGAAAAGTAATATACTGATGGGTGGTGCATCTCAGGAGTTTGAGCAGTTTGGGAAAAGTAGTAATTACAAAGACAGTGGAATTTGATGTCTCCTGCTGAGTGGTATCATTACATTGGAGAAAGACAATGAAAGGTAATTAATCCACAATATAATGCAAAGCACAAAAGTGAGGACCTTTGGCAGTTTATAAAGAGACTCGAATCTCTTATATCCAGAGGACACAAATAAGTGAGATTCAGGTTCAGGATTTAATTATAAGGGTAGTGGGGTTCCAGATATGTTTTAATCCTCAGCCTTTGCATGGCAGCTATGTTAGAACAATGCCCTATTTGGGAAAAAGTGGGACCCTGAGATATAAGATGGAAACATCCGAGGAAATAGACTTAAAAATCTTGAATCACCATATGGCACTGAAACCTCTGATTCTGCAGAGGTGGTGTGATAGGAAAAGATAAGATAAAATAAGCAAAGAGGGAAAGATTAGGAACTGAGGTCCCTGGGTAAGGAAAACTCATATTTTTGGAACAATTCTGGGAGTGTTTGACCACAGCAAAGCCCCCCTCAGGCATAAAATTCCTCTTAAGAATGTAACAGACACCACCTACTCCCCCTCAGGAATTTGACAAAAGACCTAACTAAAAATATGTGGTAGACTATAAAACATATGACCCACAAGGAATGATATGGCTATAGTCCAACCCTCCTACAAGGGAAACAAGCCAATCAAGAATGGACAACACAGCACCTAGAGTTATCCAGCCAATATGGGTAGGACCTGAGAAGGAAGGAGGGGGAAGAGAAGAGAGGGATGACCAGAACCATATAAAATAAGGACCCTTGCCTATAGTCCTTAAGCATTCACTTTCAAATGCCCCCTTTCTGCAAAGAGAGCTTTCTTCCTTTTTGATCTTATCTTATAACTCTACTAAACTTTTGCCTGCTGCTTGTTTTGTGTCCACCTCTTCATCCTTCAAAGCCACAAGACAACGAATCCCAGGTATTGAGGTAAAAACAATCCTGCAACAGTGGTCCACTGTCCCCCGTTAAAGTGTAGCAACCTTCTCCTTTTAGACGATGTGGGGGGTCTCTGCATTACAAAACTTCAAAGGTCTCTTCAGGATTTATTTACAATACTATTTCAGGACACTAAGACAAGTAACTATAGTCAAATCACAATATAATTTGTCCAAGGAAGGGTTGAACCTACTAATAGCAGTTTTAAGAACATGATAGTAACTCTGCAACATGGTGCTAATGCACTTCTAAGATGGCTCTTGGAAGCTTGGGCATTATGATGGCCCATCCTAGACAATGAAGAAATAAATTAATTCCCATGTAAAACAGTAGAAAGGTTCGAAAGTTTTAGATAAATAGGTCTGCCAGAGTATGTATACCACACAAGAATGAAAAAAAAAAAAAAACCTACCAAGAGTATATTTCAAAATACTGAATCTGCTGATGAGAAGGACACCAGCATTGTTGACAATCTCTTGGCTATCCTCCATAGATTTTGACTGTGGGTAGGAGACATTGTTATAGAATGGGGCTCCCTGATAGCAATGCCAATGATAGGGTCCTGAAATAATACTAGGTGATAACACTTATATGTAAAAAGTAAAGTAAGCATAATTACCAAAATGAATAGCAAGTTAATGGTGGTATCCGCAGAAATTTTTCCCCAAAAAACTGTATAGGTGATTAATACTTTCGGAGACTGCCCTTTTGGAAATGGAAATATCATAAAAGTAAAAAGTGAATAATAACAGGGAGCCTGGGAAGATAAGTGGAGTAGGAGAATCCTAAGCTCACCTTCTCCCATGAATGCACCTAGATAAAAAGTGTAACTTTTTATCAGTGTAACTAACCCAGAAAACAAACAGAAGACTGGCAAAACAAGACTCTCTACAGTTAATCATAGAGAGGGAGACATGTAAAAAATGGTAGGAAAAGTACCATCTTGGATTGGAACCAAACTAACTTGCAACTAACCCCAAATGGTAGAGACACCATGAGCACACAAAAAAGGGAAAGCAATGGGCTTCACACTAGGCACCCTGCACAAGGGGAAACTGCATTGAAAAGATAAGCACCCATAACATTTGGCTTTGAATACCAGGGGTGCTTAAGTATGCAAGTTTTTTTACAATCAGTAGGGCTTAACGCTAAGAATTTAAAAAAAAAAATCACTGGACTCAGTTCTGGGAGAGCTAGAGGGTGACAGAAAATTGATTTCTCACCCTTCAAGAGACAGCATAACAAGCAACCCTGTCAAGAAACAGCATAGAAATGCATTTGGAAAACTGCCTGGGTTATACATGAAGATTCATTTACTGATCTCTGAATATATGCTGGAGGGGCAGGGATTTTTAGGGGACTTCTCCAGAAAAAAAGAGCAGGTTGGTACCTTTTTTCTCCACCCACCCAGCCTAGGTATCTAGACATCTGCAGGAATCAGCATGCACTCACCACCTAGCATGCTAATACTGCATGTCCTGCTCTACAGGTTATGCACACTGCCCCCATCCAACCCACCCCACTGGACAAGACTCCCTCCAAGGTGGCCTCTGTCACATTTCATTCTGCAAGAAGTCTTATCAGTGGCCAGAACCACTGCAAAGTGACTCTTGCCCTATGGAAAGAGAAAGATAACCACAGACCCCAGTTCTACTGCAGCCCCAGCAGTAGTTTAGGAGACATCTGATATGACTATCACCCCACCCACCAATACAAACCTCACAGGAGATAGCACAAAGAGAGAACTCGGTAGATTAGGGTCACTGCAAACCCAACAGACAGACTGGGGGCAGTCATCTGGTCTGACTACAGGTCTTGCACACCAGTGGAAAGCTCTCAGGGGACAAGTCATGGAGAGTGCCCCCACAGTTCCATGTTATCACAGTTCCAGAAATGAACTGAGGGCAGGCATCTGGTTTGACAACACTATAAACCCAAGGCAGTCTTAAACTGGCCCCTTAATAGCACAGAGATGAAACCTGCTCAATTAGGCAAAGAGGGCCATTATAACCAACTGGACTGAATGCAAACACATATCAACCATAACAGTAAGGCATGTGCAACACACAAAGGAGATGCCCCTGTAGTGCCAGGATCTGGCAAACACTAGACATTGCACTACAGGATACTACAGGTCCTCTTCTTCACAGGACCACTGTTTTCTTTTCTTTTTTTTTTAATTTTTTTTAATTTATTTATTTTTGAGACAGAGAGAGACAGAGCATGAGCAGGGGAGGGGCAGAGAGAGAGGGAGACACAGAATCTGAAGCAGGCTCCAGGCTCTGAGCTGTCAGCACAGAGCCTGACGTGTGGCTTGGACTCACGGACTGTGAGATCATGACCTGAGCTGAAGTCGGATGCTTAATCGACTGAGCCACCCAGGTGCCCCAGGACCACTGTTTTCAAGATCAGGAGGCATACTGATATTTCTAATACAAAGAAACAAATACAGAGAGTTACACAAAATGAGGAGAGAAAAGAATATATCTGAAATGAAGAACAGGACAAAATCATATCAAAATAGCTAAATGGAATAAATATAAGCAATATGCTTGATAGAGAATGCAAAGAATGGTCACAAAGATACTTAATAGATTTGAGAAAAGAATGGGGGTACTCAGTGAAACCTTAAACTCAAATTAAAAATACATTAAACTGAATAAATAGTAGGTTATAGGAAGCAAAACAGATCAGCAACTGGGAATAAACAGTAATGGAAAGCAACCAAGCTGAACAGCAAAGCAAAACAAAGTCACAGAAAGAAGAGGTTATGTGAATTCAGGGACATCATGAAGTATAATAAGTTTCACATCATAGAGATCCCAAAAAGAAGAGAAAGAGAAGGGGAAAGAAAATTTGCCTAAAGAAATAACAGCTGAGAACTTCCCTAACTTCAGGAAGGAAACAGATATTCAGAATGCACAAGGCACAGAGAGCCCCTCTCCCATAATAAATGAACTCAAAAAAGGTACACATTAAGACTCATAAAAATTAAAATGGCAAAAAGTAATGACAAGGAGAAAAATTTTAAAGCAGTGAGAGGAAAGAAAAAAGTTATATATAAGGGAAATCCAATAAGGCTATCAGCTTGTTTTTCAGTAGAAACTTTGCAGGTCAAAAGGGAGTAGCATGATATACTCAAAGTGCTGCAAGGAAAAAAAAAAAAAAACAACCTACAATCAATAGTACACTATCTGACAAGATTGTATTAAGAATAGGAGGAGAGGGGCGCCTGGGTGGCGCAGTCGGTTAAGCGTCCGACTTCAGCCAGGTCACGATCTCGCGGTCCGTGAGTTCGAGCCCCGCGTCAGGCTCTGGGCTGATGGCTCGGAGCCTGGAGCCTGTTTCCGATTCTGTGTCTCCCTCTCTCTCTGCCCCTCCCCCGTTCATGCTCTGTCTCTCTCTGTCCCAAAAATAAATAAAAACGTTGAAAAAAAAAAATTAAAAAAAAAAAAAAAAAAAGAATAGGAGGAGAGAGATAGATTTCCCAAGAAAGATTTAAAAAGAAAAAGTGAGAAGACTTCATGAACACTAAAACCTATCTACAAGAAATGTTTAAGGGAATTATTTGAATGGAAAAAAAAGGCCATGGTCAGGAATAAGAAAATAGGGAAAAGAAAAAATTTCAAATGTACATACAAACATAATAAAAGTAGTAGACTAATAACTTATAAAACAAATACAGACATTAAAGAACAAAAGCATTAAAATCAAATATATCTATAAAAAGCAGTGAATTGATTCACAAAATAAAAGGATGTAAAGCGTGACATCATATACATTAAACATGGAGGGCAGAATAAAAATTTAGTGCTTTCAGTATTGGTTCAATTTTAAGTGATTATCATGATAAAATAGACTGCTATAAAAAACATGTTATATATTAACCTAATGGTAACCACAAATCAGAAACCTAAAATAGATACACAAATGCACAAACAATAAAGAAAAAGGAATACAAGCATACCACTTATGAAACATTCAAGCCACAAGTAATGAGTGCAAGAGAAGAAATGAACAGAGAAGAATACAAAAACAATTATAAACAGGTAACAAAATGACAATAGTTACATAAATGGACTGAAGTACATTGACTAAATCCTCTAATCAAAAGATATAGGGTGATGGAATGAATTTTAAAAAGCAAGAGCCATCAATATGCTGCCTATAAGAGACTCATTTCAGACCTAAAGACACATGCAAACTGAAAGTGAAGGGATGCAAAAACATTTATCATTCAAATGGAAGCATAAAGAAAGCTGAGTTAGCAATACTTATATCAGACATAGTAAACATTAAAACACAGACTGTAATAAGACACAAAGAAGAACACTACATAATTATAAAGGGAAAAATCCAACAAGAAGTTATAACAATCATACTTATTCACTCAATATTGCAGCATTAAAATGCATAAAGCAAATGTTAAGAGACATAAAGGTTAGCTGGCCAAACATTTGTGGGTCCATTTCAGGTTTTTCTTCTGTTCCAATGATCTTTGTGTCTGCTTTTGTATTTTGTTTTAATTTTTTTTAACGTTTATTTATTTTTGAGACAGAGAGAGACAGAGCATGAATGGGGGAGGGTCAGAGAGAGAGGGAGACACAGAATCCAAAGCAGGCTCCAGGCTCTGAGCTGTCAGCACACAGCCTGACGTGTGGCTTGGACTCACGGACTGTGAGATCATGACCTGAGCCGAAGTCGGAAGCTCAACCGACTGAGCCACCCAGGCACCCCTCTGGATACATTTTAAAGACATTAACTGAAATAAACTAGTAACAGAAAGGCAATGTTGAATGACTTTGCTTGTATGAATAACCTAAAAGAGTTAAATTCTTAAAGACAGAAAGTAGAATAGTAGTTGCCAGAGGCTTGGGTAAAGGGGAATGAGGAAGTAGTATATAATCTTTACAGAGTTTCAGTTAGGAAAAATCAGATAGTTCTGGAGAAGGGTGGTTGTGATTGTTACACAACAATGTGAAAGTACTGTGACAGAACTGTATGCTTGAAAATAGTAAAAAACAAAAACAAAAACAAATAAAGGCACTTCTAGGTAGATGGTGGAGTAGGAGGATCCTGAGCTCACCACATCTCACAGACACAATGAGATAACACCTACATCTTAAAACTAACTCTGAAACCAACCTGAAGACTATCAAAACAGACTTTTCACAGTAAACAGTATGGAGGAGGCCACATCAAACAAGTGTAGGAATGGTGGAAATGTGGTTGGGAACCAACCCCCCTATGAGACTAACCAAAAATGGGATGGACACCATAAGCACAGAGAGCAAGAGGATCAGAAAGACCTCTCACCAGGTACTACAGGCAAGGGGAACCTGGACTGGGAAAACGAGTCCTCAAAAACACTTGGCTTTGAAAACCAGTGAAGCTTAACTTTGAAATATTTTACAATCAGCAGGGCTTAACTCTGGGTACTTTAAATATCAGTAATCTTAGCTCCAGAAGAGCAAAGATGAGAGTGATAAGATAATGAGTCCCCACCCTTAAAAAACAATCATAAAAATAAACTGAGATATAGCATAGAAGTTTGAAAACTACCTGAGGTATACTTAAGGAGTTCTATTTACTAATCCCAGAATGTCCACTGGAGGTGCAGGGATCTTTAGGAGACTTTTCCATGGAAAAAAAAAAAAAAGTGTTGGTGGGCACCATTTCTGTCTCCTCCCACCCACCACCACATAGATAGCCAGACATTTGTGAGAAACAACACTACACTTCTCCCTATCTTATTAGCATCATTTGCCTCACCCCTGCATTCTCATGTAGATCCACCCAATCAAAATTACCCCAATTGGTAGGCAGTTCCAAAGCAGTGCCTGCCCTGACTCACTCTGCAGGTAATCCCGTAAGGGACCTGCACTACTCTAAACTGACCCCTGCACTGGAGAAAATGAAAGATAACCACATATGCCAGTGTACCCACAGCATTATATTAGTTTCAGGTGTACTATATAATGATTCATTAATTCGACACAATAATCAGTGCTCATCATGATAAGTGTACTTATCATAAGTCCCTCTTATCTATTTCATGCTTCCCCACCTTCCTCTCCTCTAGCAACCGCCATTTTTGTTCTCTGTATTTAAGAGTCTCTTGTTTCTTTCTTTTGTCTTTGTTCATTTGCTTTGTTTCTTAAATTCCACATATGAGTGAAATTATATACTAGTTATCTTCCTCTGACATACTTATTTCATTTAGGATTATACCCTCTAGATCCATCCATATTGTTACAAATGACAAGATCTCATTTTTTATGTGTAATATTCTATAGTATATGTATACCAATTTTTAATCCATTTATATATTGATAAAAACAAGTTACTTCAACATATTGGCTATTGTAAATAGTGTTGCAATGTATAGGGTTGCATATATCTTTTCAAATTAGTGTTTTCATTTTATTTGGGTAAATACCCAGTAGTGGAATTACTAGATTATATGGTAATTCTATTTTTATTTTTCTGAGGAAACCCCATACTGTTTTCCACAGTGGCTGCACCAATTTACATCTCTAACAACAGTGCATAAGGGATCCTTTATCTCCACAACTTTGTCAACACTTGTTATTTCCTTTTTTCTGATGCTTATTTATTTTTGGAGAGAGAGACAAAGCACATGAAGGAGAGGGATAGAGAGAGAAGGATAAAGAGGATCCCAAGTAGGCTCCACACTGTCAGCACAGAGCCCAATGTGGAGCTCAATCCCATGAACTGTGAGATCATGACCTGAGCCACAATCAAGAGTCAGTTGTTTAAATGACTGAGCCACTCAAGCTCCCCAACACTTGTTATTTCTTATCCTTTTGATTCTAGACATTCTGACAGGCCTAAAGTGATTACTCATAGTGGTTTCAATTAGCATTTACCTAATAATTAGTGATGTTAAGTTAAGCAGTTCTTCATGTGTCTACTCGCCATCAGTATAACTCCTTTAGAAAAATGTTTCTTCGTGTTCTCTGCCCATTTTTTAACTTGATTATTTTTGTTTTGTTTATGTTGAGTTGTATAAGTTATTTATGTATTTTGTATATTAACCCATTATCAAATATATCATTTGGAAATATCTTCTCCCATTCAGTAGGTTGCCTTTTTATTTTGTTGATGGTTTCCTTAGCTATGCAAAATATTTTGTATTTTGGTGTAGTCTCAATAGTTTAATTTTGCTTTTGTTTCCTTGCCAAGGAGACCTATCTAGATAAATGTTTCTAAGGCTGAGTAAGAGATTACTGCCTATGTTTTCCTCTAGGAATTTTATGATTTTAGTTCTCACATTTAGGCCTTTAATGTATTTTTAGGTATGTGTATGTGGTGTAAGAAATCGGTCCAGATTCATTCTTTTCCATGTAGCTGTCCAGTTTCCACAGCACTATTTATTGAAGAGACTGTCTTTCCCCAATGTATATTATGGCTTCCTTTGTTATACATTAATTGACCATAGGAGCATGGGTTTATTTGGAGACTGTAAATTCTGTTCCATTGATTTAGGTGTCTATTATTGTGCCAGTACCATACTGTTTTGATTACTACAGCTTTTTAGTATATCTTAAAAACTGGTATTGTGATATCCCCAGTATTTTTCATTTTCAAGATTTCTTTGGCTATTCAGGGTCTTTTGTGATTCCATAAAATTTTAGGATTATTTCATCTAGTTTTGTAAAACAATGTTGGCATTTTGATACAGATTGCATTAAATCTATTGATTATTTTTGGGTAGTATGTACATTTTAAGAATATTGGGTCTTCCAATCTGTGAGCATGGAATATTTTTCCATTTATTTGTGTTATCATTAATATATTTAATCAATGTTTTATACTTTTTAGAGTATGGGTCTTTCATTTGATTGGTTAAATTTATTTCTAGGTATTTTATTCTTGTTGGTGCAATTGTAAATGAGATAGTCTTCTTAATTTTTCATTTTTCTATTTCATTATAGAAATGCAATGGATTTTTGTACATTTATTTTGTATTCTGTAACTTTATTGAATTCATTTATCACTTCTAGTATTAGCTTGGTAAAATCTTTAGGATTTTCTATAAATGAAATCATGTCATCTGCAAATGGTAAAAGTTTTTCTTCCTTACTGATTTAGATGTCTTTTATTTTTCTCTAGTCTGATTGATGTGGTGAGAACTTCCAGTACTATGCTGCATAAAATTGGTAAGAGTGGAAATCCTTGTCTTGTTCCTGATCATAAAGAAAAAGCTCTCAGTTTTTTCCCACCGAGTATATTAGCTGTAGGTCTTTCATATACAGTCTGTATTATGTTGAGGTATGCTCCCTGTAAATCTACTTTCTTTAAAGTTTTTATCAGGAATATATGTTGTACTTTGTCATATCCCTTTCTTGCATCTATTGAGATGATCATATATTTTTAATCTTTTCTCTTGTTAATGTGAATCTATCACACTGATTTATTTGCAAATATTGAACCACAAATGCATCTCTAGATAAATCCACTTGATTGTGGTGAATGAGTTTTTTAAATGTATTGTTAGATTCAGTTTGCTCGTATTTTCTTGAGTATTTTTTAATCTATGTTCATCAGAGATACTGGCCTGTACTTTTCTTTTATGTAATGCCCTTATGTAGTTATGGTATAAGGGAAACCCTTGTCTTGTAGAATGGATTTGGAAGCTTTACTTCTTTTAATTTTTGGAATAGTTTCAGAAGAATAGTTATTGGGGGAGCAGCTAATATGGCAAAGTAGTAAGGGGACCTTGGGCTTATCTCATACCTGGAACACATCTAGATCAACATCAAACCATTTTTGAACACCTAGGAAATCGACCTGAGGATTATTATAGCAATCTGATAATTTTAGGGAGAGAACATGACAGGTTTGGAGAGGCAAATTGTGGAGAGAGCACCCATGATGGGAAGGAATCATTTTCACAGAGAGGAGAAAGAGATAGGGGATATTGACCAGTGCTTCAGGTTCCTAAGAAAAACAATCTCCCTATAAGTCGCTAGAGAGAAGGAGTGAAAATACAGGGGAATGCACAAGAAACCTGTTCCCCAAAACCATTGATGGGGAAAAAGGAGAAGGTTTCAA
The DNA here is from genome assembly GCF_023721935.1 of Panthera uncia. Taxonomy (NCBI): domain Eukaryota; kingdom Metazoa; phylum Chordata; class Mammalia; order Carnivora; family Felidae; genus Panthera; species Panthera uncia. Next base: position 101,170,040 of record NC_064817.1, read on the forward strand.
TACCACAGGTTATATATATATATATATATATATATATATATATATACAGTGGAGTGCAGACTCTGAAGTTTTGAAGCTCAATGTCTGGTAGTGTTCCCTTGAGGAAGTAGGGTGGACCTCTGGAGCAGGCAGTGTGGTCTGAGGATCCCCTGGGTCACATGTGGAGAAGAAGTTCCTCTGCTGAGAGTGCCTTTAGTAGAGGCAATACAACATCTCCACGGGCTGAAGACCCAGAGATCCCAGAAATGGACCCACAGACTATATGGTTCGCTAATCATCAACAAAACATGAAAGAAAATCTAAAGGAAAATGACAGTCTCTTCAACAAATGGTGTTGGGAAGATTGGACAGCAGCATGCAAAAGAATAAAACTGGACCACTTTCTCACCACCATAGACACTAATAAATCCAAAATGGATAAAAAACCTAAATGTGAAACAGGAAACCATCAAAATTCTAGAGAAGAACATAGGCAGCAACCTCTTTGACATCAGCCATAGCACCTTCTTATTAGATATTTCTTCTGAGACAAAGGAAACAAAAGCAAAAATGAGCTATTGAGACTTCATAAAAAGATCTACATGTCAAAGGAAACAATCAAGAAAACTAAGGGCAACCTATGGAATGGAAGAAAATATTTGCAAATGACATATTTTATAAAGGGTTATTATTGAAAATCTATAAAAAGTTTATAAAACTCAACATCCAAAAACCAAATAACCCAATTAAACAATGGGAAGAATACATGAATAATTTTTTTTCAAAGATAACCAGATAGTCAATATACACATGAAAAGATACTCAACATCACTCATCATCAGGGAAATACAAATCAAAACTATAATGAGATATCATTACACACCAGTCAGAATGGCTAAAATTAATAACACAGGAAACAGATGTTGATAAGGATGCAGAGAAAGGGGAACCCTATTATACTGTTTTTTTTTGGGGGGGATGGGAATACAAACTGGTTCAGACCCTCTGGAAAACAGTATGGAGGTTTCTCAAAAAGTTAAAAATAGAGCTACCTTATGATCCATCATTGCAAATGGTAAGATTTCATTCTTTTTAAAGGCTGAATAATATTCCATTGAATGTACATCTATCTATCTATTTATATATCAATACACACAATGGACTATTACTCAGCCATAAAAAACAATTAAATCTTGCCATTTGCAATGATGTGGATGGAGCTGGAGAGTATTATAGTACACAAAATAAGTCAGTCAGAGAAAAACAAATACCATGTGATTTCACTCATAAGTGGAATTTAAGAAAAAAAAACAGATGAACATAAGGTAAAATAAAAAGAGAGAGAGGCAAGGGCTCCTGTGCAGCTCAGTTGTTAAGCATCTGACTCTTGGATTTGGTTCAAGTTATGATCTCATGGTCATGAGATCAAGCACGGCATTGGGCTCTGTGTTGAGCATGGAGCATATGTAGGATTCTTTTTCTCCCTCTCTCTCTGCCCCCCCCCCCCAATTTGTGCTCTCTCTATCAAAATAGAAAAAATAAACTTAAAAAAAGAGAGAGACAAACTACAAAACAGACTTTAACTCTTGAGAACAAACTGATGTTTGCTGGAGGGGAGTTGCATAGGGTGATGGGTTAAATGGGTGATGGGTATTAAAGAGGCCACTTTTGATGAGCACTGGGTTTTATATATAAGTGATGAATCCCTAAATCCTTCACCCAAAACTAATACTACAATGTAGGTTAACTAACTGGGCTTTAAATAAAAACTTAGAAAATAATAAATAAAATATTACAAACCTCAAAATAAAATAATATGTATATTAGGACAGAAGAAAGTCTGAAAAACAATGACATTATACAACTGTAACAAAACTTAAATTCAATCAGAAGGCACATATAAAAATAAAGGTGAATGAAAATTCAATCCATTGTTGTTATAGATATAATTGTAAAAATATTATATAAAATTTAAAGTTTTTTTTAAGTTTATTTATTTTGAGGGGGGGGAGGGAGTTGGGGAGGGTAAGAGAGAGAGGGAAAGAGAAATAATCCCAAGCAAGCTCTGCACTGTCAGTATGGAGCCCGGTGCAGTGCTCAAACTCATGAAATCAGGAGAATCGTGATCTGAGCCAAAATAAAGAGGTGGACACTTAACCAACTGAGCCACCCAGGCACCCCAAAATTTAAACTTTTATCTTAAAGTTTTGTAATATAAAATATTGGCATAATAACCTTGGGATAGGAATATATTTCCTCCAAGGGACACAGACTTTTCAATAGAGAAAAAATTTCATAGTCTAACTATATTAAAATTCAGAGATTCTGTTCACACACAAAAAAAAAAACACCAAAAAGAATGAAAACAGTATACCTTGAATGAGCAAATATATTTGCCATATATATACTCTACAATGGTCTCATATATAAAATATATATCAAACTATATAATTAATATTAATAAAGCTGACAACCAAATACAAAAATGGGGAAGAGATTTAAATAGGCATTGCAAAAAAGAGAATATACAGAGAACCGATATACATGAAAATGTGTCAATCTTCAAAAATCATGAAAATAAAAAAAATTAATGACACCCAATTATATGAGAAATAATAAAAATAAGGGTGAAGATACCACACTTATTAGAAAGAATGTGAAGCAACTGGAACTATCATCCTCTGCTGATGAATGTGTAAAGTGTTGCAATCTCTTGCACAAGAATTTATCTACAAAAGTTGAATATGATCCAGCAAATTTATTTCCAGATATGTATCAAACAAAATTGGGAGGAAATGTGTACCAAATGACATATATAATATTTTTAGTTACAGCATGTTCCTGCAAATTAAAGAAAACATTGGAACAACTGAAGGGAGAAATAGCTCCAAAAATACTAGTAGGGGACTTCAATACTTATTTCAGTAGTTGATAGAACAAACAGAAAGTAAAACAACAAAGTAGAAGGATTAAACAACACTATAGAGAACTTGGATCTAACTTATATAGAACACTCCATTCATATATATACACACACACAATAGGACATTATTCAGCCATAGAAAAGAATGGAATCTTGCCAGTTGCAACAACATGGATGGAGCTAGAGTATAATGCTAAGGGAAATAAGTCATTCAGAGAAAGACAAATACCAAATTATTTTACTCATATATGGAATTTAAATAAAACAAATGAGGAAAGGAAAGAGAGAGAGAGAGACCAAAGAACAGACTCTTAGCTATAGAGAACAATCTGATGGTAACCAGGGGGAAGGAGGGTGGAAAGAAATGTAAAATAGGTAATGGGAATTAAGGAGTCCACTTCTCTTGATGAGCACTGGGAGATGTATGGAATTGTTAAATCAGTTTATTGTATACCTGAAACTAAGATAACAGTGTATACTAACTATAAGGGAATTAAAAGAAAAGAAAGAGAAAAAAAAATATATGAACAAGTAGATTTCTTTTTTTAAAATTTTTTATTAACGTTTATTTATTTTTGAGACAGAGAGAGACAGAGCATGAACGGGGGAGGGTCAGAGAGAGAGGGAGACACAGAATCCGAAACAGGCTCCAGGCTCTGAGCTGTCAGCACAGAGCCCGATGGGGGGCTCGAACTCACAGACTGTGAGATCATGACCTGAGCTGAAGTCGGACGCTCAACAGACTGAGCCACCCAGGCGCCCCAGAACAAGTAGATTTCAAATGAAGACATTAAAAAGTTCATTAAAACTGTAAAAAAAAAATCTACCTATTAATAATCAGATAAAAGCAAATTAAAAGTACAGTAAGAAGTATACTCAGAATTTGTGGGAAATGATATAATTTTTTAATCTCTCTGAACTCCCATAGAACAATTTTTGGCACTCACAGAAATAACTAAATCCATTAAAATCAAAATCATCAAATTAGAGATAACTTAAATTGTTTTACGACTTTAAGAGGTTTTGGTGAGTATAAATACATTTTGTCAGAAATAGTTTAATGAAATATTGTTTTTTTTTTATTTTTTTAACGTTTATTTATTTTTGAGACAGAGAGAGACACAGCATGAACGGGGGAGGGGCAGAGAGAGAGGGAGACACAGAATCGGAAGCAGGCTCCAGGCTCTGAGCCATCAGCCCAGAGCCCGACGCGGGGCTCGAACTCACGGACCGCGAGATCGTGACCTGAGCTGAAGTCGGACGCTTAACCGACTGAGCCACCCAGGCGCCCCTGAAATATTGTTTATAATTAACAAGTCCTGAAAGAACAAAATTCTCCCCTTTTAACTTTCTTGGCCAAACGTTCTGCATGTTACCTAACAAGCAGTGTTTTTACCTCTAGGCAATAGCTATAGATGATAGAGATGATAGATAGGTAGATGATAGATAGATGATAGATAGATATATACATAGATACAGAGATAGATACATAGATGATAGATAAATAGATGATAGATATATATAGGTAGAGATAAAGGTATAGAGAGATATAGATCAATATAGATAGATGATATATAGTTATACACATATACAGTAGAGATGAAAGCAGTCACAGCATAAGCATTCAATCTTTCTGAAAAATCATGCAGAAAGTGTCAGAACATAATTTGGCTATTGTTGATAGCACTACTATAAACATTGGAGTACATGCGCCCCTATGAATCAGCACTCCTGTATCCATTGGACAAATTCCTAGTAGTGTTATTTCTAGGTCATAGGGTAATTCTATTCTAAATTTTTTAAGGAATCTCCACACTGCACCAGAATTTAGAGTGGCTGCACCAGTTTTCATTCCCACTAACAGTGCAAAAGAGTTCCCCTTTCTCCACATTCTTACCAACATCTGTTGTTTCCCGAGTTGCTCATTTTAGCCACTCTGACTGGTGAGATAGTATCTCATTGTGGTTTTGATTTGCGTTTCCCTGATGATGAGCAATGTTGAGCATCTTTTCATGTGTCTGTTGGCCATCTGGATGTCTTCTTTGGAAAAGTATCTATTCATGTCTTCTACCCATTTCTTCACTGGATTATTTGTTTTTTGGGTGTTGAGTTTGGTAAGTTCCTTATAGATTTTGGATACTAACCCTTTATCCGATATGTCATTTGCAAATGTATTCTCCAATTCTGTTAGTTGCCTTTTAGTTTTGTTGATTGTTTCCTTTGCAGTGCAGCAGCTTTTTATCTTGATGAGGTCCCAATAGTTCATTTTTGCTTTTATTTCTCTTGCCTTCGGAGACATGTCACATAAGAAGTTGCTGTGGCTGAGGTCAAAGAGGTTGTTGCCTGTTTTCTCCTGTAGGATTTTGATGGTTTCCTATCTCCCATTTAGGTCTTTCATCCATTTTGAGTTTATTTTAGTGTATGGTATAAGAAAATGGTCCGGTTTCATTCTTCTGCATGTCTTAGTCCAGTTCTCCCAACACCATTTGCGAAAGTGACCATCTTTTTTCCATTGGGTACTCTTTCCTGCTTTATCAAAGATTAGTTGGCCATTGGGGCGCCTGGGTGGCGCAGTCGGTTAAGCGTCCGACTTCAGCCAGGTCACGATCTCGCGGTCCGTGAGTTCGAGCCCCGCGTCAGGCTCTGGGCTGATGGCTCGGAGCCTGGAGCCTGTTTCCGATTCTGTGTCTCCCTCTCTCTCTGCCCCTCCCCCGTTCATGCTCTGTCTCTCTCTGTCCCAAAAATAAATAAAAAACGTTGAAAAAAAAAAAAAAAAAGATTAGTTGGCCATAAATGTATGGGTCCAATTCTGGATTACCTATTCTATTCTATTGGTTCATGTGTCTGTTTTTGTGCCAATGTCATACTGTCTGGATGATTACAGCTTCATAGTATAGGCTAAAGTCCAGGATAATGATGCCTCCAGCTTTGATTTTCTTTTTCAACATTACTTTAGCAATTCCAATTCCAAATATCCATTAAGCGATGATTGAATAAAGAAGATGTGATATATATATATATATATATATATATATATATATCACATCATATATATAGATCATATAGATAGATAGATCATACACACACACACACACACACACACACACACAATGGAATACAACTCAGCAATGAAAAAGAATGAAATCTTGCCATTTGCAGCAATGTGGATGAAACTGGAGGGTATTATGCTAACTGAAATAAGTCAGTCAGAGAAACACAGATATCATATGTTTTCACTCATATGTGGAATGTGAGAAACTTAACAGAAGACCATGGGGGAAGGGAAGGGAAAAAATAGTTACAGAGAGGGAGGCAAACCATAAAAAAACCTTAAATACAGAGAACAAACTGAGTGTTTATGGGGGGTGGGGGAAGAAGAAAATTGGTGTGGGCATTGAGGAAGGCACATATTGGGATGGGCATTGGATGTTATATGTAAGTGATGAATCATGGGATCTACTCCTGAAGCCAAGAGCATAGTGTATGTTAGCTAACAAGAGTATACACTGTATAGTAGCTAACTTGACAATACATTATATTTTAAAAAACACTATGTCTTTGTAGTTAATACTATAGTTATAGTAAAATGTATAATACTATAGTTATAGTAAAAAAATTACTTTTTTCACTGGTATGAGTGAAAGTATATCCATATTTCTACATGGATAAAACTCAAAAGCAAAAAAAAGTGTCAGAACAACTAGACAAAATCAAAATCCCATGAACATTATTTAAAACAAATTAGGTCACAGTGTATCTCCACAAACCCTAACATACAAGTTGGTAAGAATAAGCTAACATCAGCCACAACAACTGTATGGATTCAGCGAACGTGTGGTATAAACAGAGGAAAGAAGTTGGCAACTAATGAATCTGGGTTTAGAAGAATCTCAAAGGGTCCAACAGGTATGCTATGAAAACTGGGGTTCAAATAGAACAATACTGAAAGTGTTTTTCCAATATGATAGGCGGTATGCACAAGGGCTGCCAGTAAGTTCCTGGACAGATGGAGCAGTTTAGTCTCTATGAGCTCTTGAAATTAAACCACCAGATTTCCCTTCATAGATAGGACCATACATTGAGGAAAATCACTTGGAGTGAAGCCAGAATTTAGCTCATTAGAGATAACAAAGAAAAATGAAAGAGAGAGTCCAAATAAAGGTGGGGGTAGTGTGGGGATTGGAATGAAATCAATAAATCTCAAAATATTTTAGCACTACAAAAACTGGAGGAAAATTTGTTAATGTAAAAATCAAAACTACCTCGATCTATGTTTCCTACCAAAAGTTTAAGAAACTAAATTTCATAATAACTGAGCTATTAAAATTATCAAAATCAAATCTCCCAGAAATAGTCTGCTGTTGGAAAAAGAGAACAGGGTGCAGAATACAATCCTTATAAGCAACAAAAGCATATCAAAAAGGAATACCCACAGAATAATCACTGTAACCATCAATTTGAAGTTTATCTAAAAATCATTAAGACAATGATACAAGATGTGAGAGGAAAATATAACTTAAAATTAACCTGAGTTATGAGGTGATAAAATTCAAAACACAAGTTATAAAATATGAAAAAAACCAATTTCATAAATAAAATCTGTATAAAAAGGATCACAAGCATGAATAAATATTTAAAATGATTTAAGGGAAAAGAGTGTTTAAAAAAGTAATATTTACAATATAAAAAAAAGAAATGGCAAGAGACAAAAATGATTCAAGGAAAACTGAAAAATAATGAACATTTGTACAGAATAATCAACTCGTATAATAAGATTCCCTGAAGAAGAAACCAAAAGTAGAAAGCAGAAGAAATTATAAAACTCTAATTTAAACAAAATATGATTTGTATTTGCATATTAAAAAAGAACATCTGTGAAACACCCACTTGAGAAAATTCAAGTCCATAATGACCAACAATATGATATTTTCTTTTGCAATTACTAGGGTCTAATAAAAGGGTGAAAATGGGTTCTTAGGTAAAAAATTAAATAACATACAGAAAAAAAATAGTGTAGATATCACAACAAAAAATGTGGTGGGTGGGAAGTGTATATACAAAAAAATATTAAAAGCAAAACAAATCCAACAGTACATTAAAAGAATCATTCACCACAATCAAGTGGCATATATTCCTGGGATGCAAAGGTGATTCAATATTTGCAAATCAATCAACATGATACACAACATTAAAAACAGATATAATAGCCATATAATCCTCTCAATAGATGCAGAGAAAGCATTTGACCAAGTACAACATGCATTCTTGAAAAAACCCTCAACAAAGTAGAATTAAAGGGAACATAACTCAACATAACAAAAGCCATGTATGAAAAACCCACAGCTAATAGCATCCTCAATGGAGAAAAACAGCTTTTCCTCTATGGTCAGAAACAAGACAGAGATTTCCATTCTCACCACTGTTATTTAACATACAACTGGAAGTCCTAGTCACAGTAATCAGACAACAAAAAGAAATAAAAGGCATCAAAATCACCAAGAAAGAAGTAAAACATTCACTATTTGCAGATGACATGATACTCTATATAGAAAACCTGAAAGACTCCACTAAAAAATTGCTAGAACTGATACACAAATTCAGTAAAGTTGTAGAACCCAAAATCAACTTACATAAATCTGTTGCATATCTATACACCAGTAATGAAACAGCAGAGAGAAAAATCAAGGAATCAATTCCATTTACAATTGCGACAAAAACCATACGATACCTATGAATAAACCTAACTAAAGAGGTAAAAGACCTGTACTCTGAAAAATATAAAATGTTGATGAAAGAAACTGAAGATGGTAAAAAGAAATGGAAAAATATTCATGCTTATGGATTGGAAGAACAAATATTGTTAAAATGTCTGTTACCCAAAACAGTCTACACACTTTTTGAGAGAGAGAGAGAGAGAGAGAGAGAGAGAGAGAGAGAGAGTGTGTGAGTGGGAGAAGAGAAGAGGTAAAGGGAGAGGATCTTAAATAAACTCCATGCCCAGTGCTGAGCCTGACGTGGGGCTTGATCTCATGACTATGAGATCATGACCTTGGCCAAAATCAAGAGTCAGGTGCTTAAACAACTGAGCCACCCAGGCACCCCAGCAATCCTCACATTTAATGCAATCCCTATCAAAATACCAACAGCATTTTATACAGAGCTAAAACAAAAAATCCTAAAATTTGTATGGAACCACAAAAGAACCTGGAGAGCCAAAGCATCATTGTAAAAGAAAAGCAAAGAAAAGAAAATTGGAGGTATCACAATTCTGGACTTCAAGTTACATTATAAAGCTGTAATAAGCAAATCAGTATGGTGCTGGCACAAAATTAGACACATAGGTCAATGGAACAGAATAGAAGACTCAGAAGTAAACCAACAATTATATGGCCAACTAATCTTTGACAAAGCAGGAAAGAATATCTAAAGGAAAAAGTCTCTTCAACAAATGGTGTTGGGAAAACTAGAGAGCAGTATGCAAAAGAATGAAATCGGACAACACTCTTACACCGTACACACTCAAAAAAATCAAAGTGGATCAAAGACCTAAATGTGAGACAGGAAACCATTAAAATCCTAGATGAGAACACAGGCTGTAACCTCTTTGACATTGGCCATACCAACTTCCTTACTAGATACATCCCTTGAGGCAAGGGAAACAAAAGCAAAAATAAACTTTGGACTTCATCAAAATAAAAAGCTTCTGCACAGCAAAGGAAACAATCAACAAAACTAAAAGGCAGGGCACCTGGGTGATTCAGCTGATTAAACATCTGACTCTTGGTTTGGGCTCAGGTTATGATCTCACAGTTCATGAGTTCAAATCACTCATCAGGCTATGCACCTGCTTGGCATTCTCTCTCTCTCTCTCTCTCTCTCTCTCTCTCTCTCTCAAAATAAATAAATAAACTTTGAAAAACCTAAAAGGCAACCTATGGAAATGGAGAAAATATTTGCTAACGACATATGTAATAAAGGGATAATATCCACAAGATATAAAGAATTTGTAAAACTCAACACCTCAAAAATGAATAATCCAATTAAACAATGGGCATAGGACATGGATAGATATTTTTATAAAGAAGACATCCAGGTGGCCCACATTCACATGAAAAGATGCTCAATATCACTCATCTTCAGGTAAATACAAATCAAAACTATAATGACATATCACCTCACAACTGTCAAAATGGTTAAAATCAACAACACAAGAAACAACAGGTGTTGGAAAGGATGTGGAAGAAGGGGAACCCTCTTGCATTGTTGGTGGGAATAAAACTGGTGCAGCCAGTCTGGAAAATAGTATGGAGGTTCCTCAAAATGTTAAAAATCTAACTACTCTATGGTCCAGCAATTGCACTACTAGGTACTTACCCAAGGATACAAAAATACTAATCGAAAGCTGTACATTCACACCAATATTTATAGCAGCATTATCTACAATAGCCAAATTAAGGAAACTGCCCAAATGCCCATTTCCTGATTAATGATATATATAACACACATATATTCTATTACATATAATAGAATATTAACAGCCAGAAAAATCAATGAAATTTTGCCATTTTTAATAATTTTGATGGAACTAGAGAGAATTTAAGAAACAAAACAAATGATCATAGGGAGAAAAAAGAGACATACCAAGAAACTCACTCTTAACTATAGAGAACAAACTGATAGCTACCAGTGAAGAGGTGGATGGGGGGATGGGGTAAATAGGTGACAGGGATTAAGAAGGGCACTTGTTATAAGAATTGAGTGTTGTATATTAGTATTGAGTCACTAAATTGCACACCTGTAACTAATATTACACTGTGTATTAACTAACTGGATTTTAAATAAAAAGTTAAAAAATGTTAAACTATTCATAATTGCATTGATAGTAGCATAAACTTTTCTAAGACTGCTGTGTATATAGTGTATATAATGTTGAACAAATATGAATAATTATGGAGTATACTCTTTTGATAATCCTGAGTCCATAACATGACATAACATATTTGATGATCTGGATCCACAGTATGGGAGAGAGGGGAGGGAAATATATTGCAATACAAGTCACATTTAAAAAAAAAAAAAGGATAATAGATTCTTATTCTTATTCTGAGTCTTGCAATTTTCAAGTGGTAGTATGTGTGTGTGTGAAATCATGAAGAAATGATAAAAGTATAAAACAACTGTATGACTATAACAGTGACAATAATTATAACGCCATAATGGTAACCATACTATGACTAAAAAACAACTCTATAAATATAACACTAACAGGAAATAAATGTTATAATTATAACAACTTTATAATTATAATATGAATGTATAACTATAACTGTGAATCTAAAACTTTGACTTTATAATTCTAAATACAACACTATAACACTAGCATTATATTAAAAAATCAAAGCACTCTCACTATAACCATAAAATAAGAAACACCATATCACAAATACCATAAATATAACTATAAATCTAACGCTATTACTATAGATCAATAACAATAACTATAATATAACTATATCTCTATTACTAAAAGTATAATATTATCACACTACAAAATGACTGTAACAATGATATTAACCATAAAACTATAACTATACCTATGTTTCCATAACTAGAATGGACACTAAATACCTAGAACAAGTATATCATAACTAGACCTGTGATTCTATAACACTAAACATAATTTAAACTAACAACCTTATATCTATAACACTACATTTATAATTATAAAATAATCACTCTAACACTATAATTATTGCACTATATTATGCTATCATTATAAATATATCATTGGAATTATATCAATGATACTATATCACTATACTTATATCTATTATTGCAATATAATACTAAACTGTAACACTAACACTATAACTATATCATCTACACTGTAATACTAACACTACAACTATAGCACTAGAGCACTATAGCTAACACTATGCTAGCAACTATAACACTATAACACTATAAATCCATCACTATAAATATAGTGCTATTACTATAATTATGATGAATGCCATATAATTATAACTCGATTCCTAACACTTTAACCATAATTGAATAACTAAAACTTTACAACACTGTATTTTAAGCATGTAAGTATAAAAGTATCTAAATATTATTCTATAACTGAAATATAAAAAATAACACTTTCTAACTATAACACTATAACCACAGGTATAATAAAAACATTATAATATTAACACTATATTGATAGTGATAACTACAACTACAATTATTACTGTATCACTATAAATATAACTCAAGTACTGTAAATACATCTATTTCATTACAACTATAGTGCTACACTATAGCTATAGTGGTATAAGAATAAAATAACTATAGCTCTATAACTTGATAAGAGTAAATATAATTCTATATCAATAACTATAGCGCTATAACTAGAACTATGACTTATAGCTGAAACCATGACACTATAACTTTGGTTCCATAACTATTACTCTATAACTAAAGTCATAATCTATTGCTATGATCAAAAGACTAAAGTTATACCCTTATCACTATCTCTATTGCATAACACTATCACTAAGATATTACTATCACTCTTGCAACATTTTTAACACCAAAACTAACATACTGTAACTATTATGCCTCCCATAACACTATAACTATAATACAATATATATGACCATTAGTATAATGCCATAATTTAGCTATAACACTAACCTTTATTACATTAACATGATATATCAATAGCATCATATCCATAATTATACCAGTATGAATATTACCTTTACACTTTAACTATTATTATAGAATGATCACTACTGCTATAAAATATACCTGTAATTATAATTCTATGAATATAACTCTGACCTGTAATTATAATTCTATGAATATAATCATAACTCTGACAATTATAATTGTCAATATGACACTACCATTTTTTCAATAATAATCTGTAATTTTCACATTAGAACATAGTTTTCGTGTTATAAAGTAATATTTATAATTCTATACTTATAAATCTAAAGTTATATAATAGTGCTATACTTAAACATTATAACTATAATACCGCCACTATAACCACAGTGTGATAATTATAACAATAGCTCTATACCTACTACATTAGCCCTGTGACTATAGCACTAACAATTATACGTCCAACACTGTAAAAATAATTATAGCTCTGTAATTATAATATCACTGTAATAATAGTTATAGCATTATCAAATTGGAGCATTATAAGTACAACAGTACTATATATAAAACTATAGCATGGTAAATATATGACAGCACTATAGCTCTTATTTAGTACCTGAACATAATTATAGTCCTATAACAGTAACTTTACAATACTACAACACAATAATTTTATAATTGCAACTACGATTTTATAGCACTCTTACTATTGTGCTATAATACTAAAACATAACAGCAACAGTATAACTTTAACAATATAACTACAACCATAACATTGTAACTATAACAAAACCATAATCACTGCAATATTAAGACTGAAACCTTAACAGTATAACTATAAAATTATAACAGTACATATATAATTATAACAGTATAACTATATAATTATAATGATGCATCATTATAAGTAAAAATTATAAATAAAAACATAAATTGATAATTAAACTTTATAATTATTACACTATAACCATAGTCTGATAACTATAATACTAAATTATATAACACTAACAATGATTGAAACAATATAACCATAACCATAACATTGTAACTATGATGAAATCACCATCATTAAAACCACCAGGCTATCACCAAAACCATAGAAGTATAATTATAACTATAGCAGTACAACTATAGCATTATAGTCACAACTATAACAGTATCACTATAAGACTAACACTATAACTATAGCATAATATTTGTAACACTAGCACTACACTTACAACTATAGGATGATAACTATGAATATAAACAACTCCCTACCATAACATTCTAACACTGTAACTGTAACAACAAATCTTAAATTATTAATAACTATGATTAGGAAATTTAACTCTATTTTTTTTAATGTTTACTGATTTTTGAGAGAGAGAGAGAGAGAGAGAGAGAGTGGGGGAGGGGCAGAAAGAGAGGGAGACACAGAATCTGAAACAAGCTCCAGGCTCTAAGCTGTCAACACAGAGCCTGATGCAGGGCTCAAACGCACGGACCACAAGATCATGACCTGAGCCCAAGTCTGATGCTTAACCCACTGAGCCACCAAGGTGTCCCTAAAACTCTAAACTTTTAACAGTAATTATGATTCTATAACTTTTACTATATAGTTGTAACCAACTTCTACAACTATATCACAGTAGTTATAACTATAAAACTGTAACAATTTAATTCTGACCATAATATTGTAACTATAGCATTATAACACTACAATTATAACTGTAATACCATCAATAGGCCCATAATAATTATAATAATAACACTATAACTACAGTGCTAACACTGTATGTATACCATGACCAACATACTATAACTATAACTCTGTATCTATAACACTATCACTTGTAACTATAAAAGTAATACTGTGTCCATAGTTTATCACTATAAATATAATCATAACTCCATACTGTAATCATAGTGCTATAATAATTCTATAACTTTATAACTATAAAACTAAAATCATGGTTATCAATATAATTCAAAGGCTTTCATTACAAATTAATAATGGTAACTCTACTAACTATAACATTAAAACTAAATTGCAATAAGGTAACTAAAATATAACACTAAAACTACATAAGTGTAACTATTAGTGAACACTGTAACTATAGCAGTATTACTATAGTACTCTAAATGTAACTATAATTCCAACTATATTTGTAACAATGTAACTCTATAACTATATAACAATAAACATAACACTATAACTATAGCTCTATAATTATAACTTTAACTATAGCTATTACTTTATTACCATAACACTATATGTATACATATAATAGTCACAGTGTGCATATAATATTCATATTATACACACACTCACAGTAAGCATCCCTGGATCACAAATAATTATCTTTAAATACAATTTCCCACTAAAAGAAACAAGGACCAAGGACTCATAAAAAAAAATATTCCAGTTTTAAAGCAATTAATATTCAATGTAAGCCTGGAAGTTCTCATAAAAAATAGGATGATAGCAAACACTATTTGAATCTAATCAAGCCTTAGCAATTACATACAATTTATATAAAATAGAAGGGATGGAGACACAAGTTAAACAACATGATAAAGAAGTAACAAAATTTATTCAGAATGTTGATTCATTCTACAGAACAAACTGCTCTTTCTTAAAATAACCAATGATATTAAGTAAAGGTTGTTTTAGAGTAAATAAGACACAAAAGACACAACTGACTACATTTTATAAAGCTAATTTGAATCTTAGTTCAAACAATTCAAATTTAAAAATACTATTTTGAGAAAATTGTGTAAATTAGATTATGACCTGGGTGTTATATACAACCAAAAAATAATGGTTAAATTGTTAGGTGTTATGGAAACAAAGGCTATATAAATACAATTTTACACTTTTAGACATGCTTAACAAAATATATAGGAATGAAATGATATCAGAAATTTTTCATGAAATTATTCAAGAAAAAGAAGACAGAAGAAAAGCAAGAAAATAAAATAAAAATAAGGTCAATGAGTTGGCAAAATCTTGATAGACTGTGGGTAGTGGCAGTATGGAGTTCATCATGCTGTTCTACATATTTGTAAAGGTTTGAAATGCTTTATAATTAATTTTTTGGAAAACATAATATGTGGGCATTATAAAAAACTTCATTATAATATATTTGCAATTTTTATGGAAAGAGCAATATCTAGAAAATAATCAAAACAGACCCATGAAGAAATATGAAATCTGAATAATCCCATAATCACTGAAGAATAGAGCAGTAGTCAAAATTTCAGACCGAATTGTCTTCAATTAGTTCTACCAAATATTTAGGAAACACATAATTACAGATTTTTTTAAACGTTTATTCATTTTTGAGAGACAGAGGGAGACAGAGCACAAGTGGGAGAGGGGCAGAGAGAGGAGGAGACACAGAACCTGAAGCAGGCTCCAGGCTCTGAGCTGTCATCACAGAGCCCAATGCAGGGCTCAAACCCACAAACTCTGAGATTATGACCTGAACTGAAGACGGCTGCTTAATTGACTGAATCACGCAGGTGGCCCAACACATAATTACAGTCTTAAAGAAAGTTTCCTAGAGACTAGAGATATAGGGACTAATTGCTAACTTATTTATAAGCTAATATAACATTAATACCAAAACTCATCAAAGACATTTATGATGGGAAAAATTTCAGGCCAATCTCACATAATGACATATTAGTAGATAAACTATCCTAAGCCAAAACATAAACAAAATAAGTTTAGCAATACACACATGAAACCAAAGTTAGGTTTCCATAATAAATGCAATTTTGCTTTAATATTAGAAAATAAATCAATATATAATATTACATTAAAGTATAAGAATATATGATACTTTTAAGTAATTTGAGAAATGCATTTGATAAACTAGGGAGAGAAGTAAACAGTTTACTTGATTAAAGATAGGTATGCTACCAGAAATAACTTTTTTTCAACTAATGTCTATAGTCAATGTGGGGCTGGAACCCACGATCCTGAGATCAAGTTGCATGCTGTACCGACTGAGCCAGGCAGGTAAAGGACAGGTATGTTAAATGTACAACAAACACCATACTTAAATATTTGTTATTGAAAATCTTTCCTTAGAGTTGGGAATGAGTTAAGGATGTCTGATATGACCAATTGTATATGACATTATGCATGAGGTCCTAAACAATGACAGTGTATTAAGGCAAAGAAAGAAGAAAACATAAATATTAGAAGAATGAAGTCTATACTTAAAAGTAAATAAATTTTTACAGAACAATCCAAAATGATACATATAATATTCTTAGAAATAACGTGAACACTGTGAAAATTTGCTGGCAATAAAATCAATATAAAAAGAAAATTCATATTAACATATCAATAATCAGTTAAAAAATCTCCAGTAATACAATTTTAATATCATCATAACATATCAATACTAATTTTAAAATGATAATCATTAGCAAAATGAGGTAATACAGTAGAAGCAACCAATATAACCAAAAACATCAGAATTGGAAATCCTCCCCTGACCTGTACACACATTGGATAAATGGTAAATGTTACATTTCAGATCAAAGTTAAGAGGATGTACTTTTTAAAATTTAAACCCAAGTTAGTTAACATATGGTAAAATAATGATTTCAGGAATATAATTTAGTGATTCATAACTTACTTATAACACCCAGTACTCATTCCAAGTGTCTTCCTTAATGCCCATAACCCATTTAGCCCATGTCCCCACTCAACCTCTCTAGCAACCCACAATTGCTTCTCAGTATTTAGGTGTCTCTTATGGTTAGCCTCCATCTCTGTTTTTATATTATTTTTGCTTTCCCTCCCTTATGTTCATCTGTTTTGTATCTTAAATTCCACATATAAGTGAAATCATATATTTGTCTTTCTCTGAGAAACCTCCATACTGTTTTCCAGAGTGGCTGCACCATATTGTGTTACCATCAACAATGCAAAAGTGTTCCTCTTTCTCTGCACCTTGCCAACATCTGTTGTTGCCTGAGTTGTTAATGTTAGCCATTCTGACAGGTGTGAGGTCGTATCTCATTGTGGTTTTGATTTTCATTTCTCTGATGATGAGCAATGTTGAGCATTTTTTCACATGCCCATTAGCCATCTGGATGACTTCTTTGGAAAAGTGTCTATTCATGTCTTTTGCCCATTTTTTCACTGGATTATTTGTTTTTTGGGGTGTTGAGTTTGATAAATTCTTTATAGATTTTGGATATTAATCCTTTATCTGATATGCCATTTGCAAATATCTTCTATTCCGTTGGTTGCCTTTTAGTTTTGCTGATTGTTTACTTCACTGTGTAGAAGCTTTTTATCTTGATGAGGTCCCAATAGTTCATTTTTGCTTTTGATTCCCTTGCCTCCAGACACACGTTGAGTAAGGAGTTTCTGTGACCGAGGTAAAAGAGGTTTTTGCCTGCTTTTTCCTCTAGGATTCTGATGGCTTCCTGTCTTACGTCTAGGTCTTTCATCCATTTTGAGTTTATTTTTATGTATGGTGTAAGAATGTGGTCCAGGTTTATTCTTCTGCATGTCACTGTCCATTTTTCCCAATACCATTTGCTGAAGACACTGTCTTTTCTCCATTAGATATTCATTCCTGCTTTGTCAAAGATTAGTTGGTCATAGATTTGCGAGCCCATTTCTGGGTTCTCTCTTCTGTTCCTCTGATCTATGTGTCTGTTTTTGTGCCAGTACCCTGCTGTCTTGATGATTATAGCTTTGTAACATAGCTTGAAGTCCAGAATTTTGATGCCTCCAGCTTTGGTTTTATTTTTCAGGATTTATTTGGATATTTGGTGTCTTTTCTGGATCCATACAAATTTTAGGATTGTTCTAGCTCTGTAAAGGAAGCTAGTGTTATTCTGATAGGTATTACATTGAATATGTAGGTTGTGTTGGGTTGGATTGAAATTTTCACAATATTTGTTCTTCCAATCCATAAGCATGGAATGTTTTTCCATTATTTTGTTTCTCCTTCAATTTCTTTCATAAGCTTTCTATAGTTTTTGCTGTATAGATTTTTTCACCTTTGGTTAGATATATTTCTAGGTATTTTATGGTTTTTGGTGCAATTGTATATGGGATCGATTCCTTGATTTCTATTTCTGCTGCTTCATTATTGGTGTATAGAACTGCAACCAATTTCTGTACACTGATTTTATATCCTTTAATTTTGCTAAATTCATGTATCAGTTCTAGCAATTTTTGGTGGAGTCTTTTGTGTTTCTGCATAGAGTATCATGTCATTTGCAAACAGTGAAGGTTTGATTTCCTCCTTGCCTATTTGGATGCCTTTTATTTCTTTGTGTTGTCTGACTGCTGAGGCTAGGACTCCCAATACTATGTTGAATAACAGTGGTGAGAGTGGACATCCTTATTGTGTTCCTGACCTTATGGGGAAAACTTTCACTTCTCTCCCATTGATGATGATATTAGCAGTGTGTCTTCTGTATATGGCTTTTACAACCTTGAAGTATCCTTACTTTCTTGAGGATTTTATCAAGAAAGGATGCTGTATTTTGTCAAATGTTTTCTCTGCATCTATTGAGAGGATAATGTGTTTCTTATACTTTCTTTTATGAATGTGATGTATCACATTGCTTCATTTGTGGATATTGAACCAGCCCTGCATCCCAGGAATAAATCGCTCTTGACTGTGGTGAATAATTCTTTTAATGTACTGTTGGGTCCAGTTGGCTATATCTTGAGGATTTTTGCATCCATATTCATTAGGGAAATTTGTCTGTAGTTCTCCTTTTTAGTGGGATCTTTGTCTGGTTTTGGAATCAAGGTAATCCTAGCCTTATAGAATGAGTTTGTCAGTTTTCCTTCCATTTCTATTTTTTGGAACAGCTTCAAAGTATAGGTGTTAACTATTCTTTAAATGTTTGGTAGAATTCCCCTGGAAAGCCATCTGGCCCTGGACTCTTGTTTGTTGGGATATTTTTGATTACTGATTCAATTTCTTTGCTGGTTATGGGTCTGCTCAAATTTCCTATTTCTTGATGTTTCAGTTTTGGTAGTTTATATGTTTCTAGGAATTTGTCCATTTCTTCCAGGTTGCACTATTTGTTGGCATGTAATTGTTCATAATATTCTCTAATTGTTGTTTGTATTTCTGTGTTGTTGGGTGTGATCTCTCCTATTCCATTTGTGATTTTATTTATTTGGGTCCTTTCCTTTTTCTTTTTGATCAATCTGGCTAGAGGTTTCTCAATTTTGTTACTTCTTTCAAAGAACCATCTCCTGGTTTCATTGATCTGTTCTACTGTTTTTTCTTTTACTTCAATATCATTGATTTCTACTCTAATCCTTATTTTTTCCATTCTTCTGCTGGTTTGGGGCTTTATTTGATGTTCTTTTTCTAGCTCTTTTACGTGTAAGGTTAGATTGTATATTTGAGACCTTTCTTTCTTCTTTGGGAATGCCTAGATTTCTACATACTTCCCTCTTATGACCACCTTTGCTGCATCCCAGAGGTTTTGGGCTGTCATGTTTTCATTTTCATCTACTTTTTAATTTCCTCTTTAATTTCTTGGTTAACCCTTTCATTCTTTAGTAAGATGTTCTTTAATCTCATAGTGTTCAAAATCTTTCCAAATTTTTTCTTGTGGTTGATTTCAAGTTTCATAGCATTGTGTTCTGAAAATATGCAAGGTATGATCTCGATCTTTTTGAACTTGTTGAGGGCTGATTTGTGTCCCAGTATGTGATTTATTATGGAGAATGTTCAATGTGCACTCAAGAAAAATGTATATTATGCTGCTTTAGAATGAAATGTTTTGAATATATCTATTAAGTGCATTCGGTCTAGTGTGTCATTCAAAGCCATTGTTTCCTTGTTGGCTTTCTGTTTAGATGATCTGTTCATTGCTGTAAGTTGGGTGTTGAAAGTCCCCTACTATTATGGTATTATTATCAATAAATCTCTTCATGCTTGTGATTAATTGATTTATAAATTTGGGTGTTTCACGTCGGGGGCATAAATATTTACAATTTTTAAATCTTCTTGGTGGATAGACCCTTTAATTATAATATAATGCCCTTCTTCATCTCTTGTTACAGTCTTTATTTTAAAATCTAGATTTTCTGAAATATGTATGGCTACTCCAGCTTTCTTTTGGCAACCATTAGCATGATAGATGGCTCTCCATCCATATACTTTCAATCTACAGGTGTTTTTAGATCTAAAATGGGTCTCTTGTAAGAAGCATATAGATGGTTTTTTTCTTATCCATTCTGATACTCTATGTCTTTTGATTGGAACATTCAGTCCATTGACATTTTGAGTGAGTACTGAAAGACACGAATTCAGTGCCATTGTGTTGCACTGAAGAGTTGGTATTGTTCTCTGGTCCTTTCTAGTCTTTGTTGAGTTTGATCTTTTTTGTTTTGTTTCATCTTTTCTCCACTCAAAGTGTCCCCCTTAAAATTTCTTCTAGGGCTAGTTTAGTGGTCATGAATTCCTTTAGTTTTTGTTTGTCTTGGAAACCCTTTCTCTCTCCTTCTATTAAATTTTTTTAATGTTTATCTATTTTTGAGAGACAGAAAGAGACAGAGCATGAACAGGGGAGGGGTGGAGTGAGATGGAGACACAGGATCCAAACCAGGCTTCAGGCTCTGAGCTGTCAGCAAAGAGCCTGCTGTGAGATCATGACCTGAGCTGAAGCAAGACACTCAACCAACTGAGGCACTCAGATGCTCCCCTCCTTCTATTTTGAATGACAGCCTTGCTGGATAAAGAATTCTTCTCTGCATATTTTTTTGGTTCAGCACCTTGAATATATCCTGCCACTCCTTTCTGGCCTGCCAAATTTCTGTGGATAGGCCTGCTGTGAACCTGATCTCCCTTCCTTTATATGTTAAGGACTTTTTTCCCCTTGCTGTTTTCATAATTGTTTCCTTGTCTGTGTGTTTTGTGAATCTTACTATTATATGCCTTGGTGATAGTCAGTTTTTGTGGAATCTAATGAGAGTTCTCTGTGCTTCTTGGATTTTGATATCTGTGTCCTTCCCCAGATTAGGACTTTTCCACTGTAACTTGCTCACATAAAACTTCTGCCCCTTTTCTTCTCTCTTCATCTTCCGGGATTCCTAAGATTTGGATGTTATTCCATTTTAATAAGTTACTGAGTTCTCTAAGTCTTGTATTATGCTCTTTTGCTTTTGTTTTCCCACTTTTTTTTCTGCTTCATTATTCTCCACAATTTTGTCTTCTATATTGTTAATGTGCTAATCTGCTTTGTCTATCCTTGCCATCATGGCACCCATTTGAGATTGCATCTCGGTTATCGCACTTTTAATTTCATCCTGACTAGATTTTACTTCTTTTATCTCTTCTTTTATCTCTTCTTTAGCTTCCCAAGACTCCCTTCTCCTGCCCAGAAGACTAGGGCAACAGGAGGGAATTGGTAGGAGTATCTCATCACATCCCATCCCCAATTAGAGACACCAAACAACATGACTAAGGGAATCCCCTTCATCCCACTTAGGTACACCAGCAGGGACTGGTTGGAGGCCTAGAAGAACCAGATAAACTAAGTAGGCCAAAATAACACCACAAATGCTCTAAAAATTGAACTCTATTGGAGGAGCCCATAAAAGTGGAATAAAACCTACATGCTGCACCCAAACAGGGTGACTATCTGCTAAAATAAAAGATATAAGTAGGTCCTAGAGTCTCCAAATATGATAGGCATAGATCTATGATATAACTGAAAATCATTCAGCATACTAAGAACCAAGAAAATCATATCTTTGATGAGAAAGAACAATCAACTGATACTCATACCAAGAGGAAACAGATGTTACAATTTTCTGACAGGAGTTTCAAAGGCCACCATAAAATTCTTCAACAATTATAAATTCTCTTGCAACAAATGAAAAAGTCTAAAATCTAAGCAAACAGAAGTTATAACAAGATGTAAAAGGAAATTATAGAACTGAGAAATGCAATAACTGAAATTTAAAGTATGTGCTTGATGGGGCCAATAGTAGAGCAGAGATGAAATAAGATAGAATCATTGAAGTTGAAGAAAGAAAAATAAAATTAACCCTTTCTGAAAAACAGAATCCAGACTGGAGAAAAATAAACAAAGCCTTAGACTTGTGGGACAATAACAATAGATTAAATATTCATACCATCAGAGTCCTAGATGAAAAGGAAAGAGAATGAAGCTTAAATACTACTTGAAGAAATAATGAAACTTTCCAAATATTAAAAATCATAGTGACCTGTTAATCCAAAAGAATAGCAAATCCCACATAGGATAAACCCAAACAAATCCACACCAAAAAAAAAAATCATAAATAAAATCTTTAAAAGTAAAGACAAAGAAAAATTCTTGAAAGCAGCCAGAGATAAATGAGGTATTACCAATGTGGGGACACCAATTTCAATGACAGAACATTTCTCCTCTGTAACCATGCAGGCCAGAGGAAGTGAAAGGAAAGAATTGTCAACTAGAAGTTTGATATCTGGCAAACTCTTTTAGGAATGGGATAAAATAAAAGCATTCTCAAACTAAAAAAAAAAAAAAAATGTGTCTAGTAGCCCTACTCTAAAATATTGGCTTAAGAAAGTTCTTCAAAACTAAAGAAAATGATAAAAAAAAATCTTGGATCATCAGAATGGAAGAAACAATGAAAGAAGCTAAAATATGTCTACATAACACAGACTTTCAATTTCCTCCTAAATTATATAAATAATATTTGATGATTGAAATACAAATTACATACTAATTCTCATGGAAATGATATTTAAAATCAAGGAAGATAAAAAGACCTAAATGGACGTAAGATTTTCATATTTGACTCTAAGTGGTATAATATTATTATGAATAGACTTTGATAGATCATATTGTATTATCTATACCAACTACTAAGAAAACTACACAGTTATCTCCAAAAATAAATCCAGATCGAATTCTTAAAATTATATATTAAAATAATCCTTGGAAGGTAAGAATAAAGAAGAGGGAATCTAAGGAAACAAAGAACAAAGAAAATAAGAAAATGACTTCAAAATAAAAACCATAGGTAGGTTAAAAGTAAAAGGTTGGAAAAAGATATATAATGCAAAAATTAATCAAATAAGCACCATATTAATACTAGATAAACATCAGAATAGAAAATATTAGTGGAGACAAAAAGGGACATTACATAATGATAAAAAAAATCAATGCACCAGGAAAATATAATAATCTTAAATGTGAGCATACCAAACAACAAAGACTTAAAATATATGAAACAGACACAGATGGACCTGAAATAAAAAATAGAGAAATCCAAGTTTATAGTTGAGGACTAACAAAACCCCTCTAGACAACTGATAGAACAATTAGAAAACATGCAATATTACAGAAAATCTGAACTAAATCACCAACCAACAGGATCTAATTGATGTTATCTACAGCACACCAAACAGTATCAATAGAAGCATATTTTTTCTAAGCACCTGAGGGACATTCACAAAGACAGACCATATTCTGGTCAATGAAACCAGTCTCAACAAATTTAAAACTACTGAAACCATACAGTGTGTTAACTTATCATAATATAATTAAACTAGAAATCAGTAACAGAAAAACACCAAGGAAATATCAAAGCACTTGGAAATGAAACAACTCACTTCTAAATACTCTATGAGTCTAAGAGGAAATCACAAAAAAGTATTTTAAATACATACAACTGAATGTAAAGGAAAAGCATTTTAATATCTAAATACATGGGAGACAGATAAAGTAGTGTTGAGTGAGAAATTAAGAGAAATAAATGTACATGACAAAATAAGAAAGAAAAAAGGCAACAAGGACTAATATAAAGACTGAAAAAGAGAATATGAATACAAAGCCTGCAGCCATTACAAAAATAATAAGGGGGCTATTTTAAATTTAAGTTCATATTTTATACAACTTACAAGAGATCGACCAATTCCTTAAGAACCACACAATACCAAAACTCAACCAAGATACAATAGATAATTTTAATAGCACTATAACTAATAAATAAACTAATTTCTTAATTTAGAATCTCTTGGACAAGAAACCCCAAGAGCAAGAAGGTTTGACTCTAGAATTTCAAACATTAACAACAAATTTACATACCTTTTCCAGTAAATACGAGAGTAAACACTTTCAAATTCATTTTATGAAGTCAGTATTATAGACAAAGAATACAAAAAAGAAAGAAAACTAAATACCATTATCTCTCATGTACTTATATGCAAAAATCCTCTACAAAATATTAAATCGCTATAGTCAACATTTTATTTTTTTACATTACATACTGTGTCCACAGAGATTTACTCAAGGTATGCAAATCTACTTCAAAATTCAAAAACATTGTAGTATACCATATCAACATTATAGAGAAGTAAATGATATGACTATTTCAATAGGTATAGCTGAACATTTGACAAAGTCCAACACCCATTCATAATAAAAACTCTCACCAAGTTAGAATGAGAGGAAATTACTTCAGTGTGATAGAGCATCTACATAACTTACAGCTAACAACATATATAAATGTGAAAGACTGACATGTTTTCCCTCATGAATGAGGCAAAGATGGGTGCTTTCACCACTTTCAGTCAACATAATATTGGAAATTCTAGCCACTTGAATAATGCAACAACAAATAAATAAAAGGGATACAAATTTAAAATGATAAAATAAGAATATCTCTGCAGATAACATGATTGTCGACATAAAAAATAACAAATAATCTGCAAAAAACTACTAAAATTAGTAAGTGAATTCAACAGTGTCCCAGGATATAACACACAAAATCCATCACATTTCTATACAATAAAAATGAATGTAAAGAGTCCAAAGTTAAATCAATATAATTTGCAACCAGTCCAAAGAAAACGAGATACTTAGGTATACAGTTAAATCATGTACTATAGCTTTATCCTGAAAATGGTTAAATAGACTTTAAATAAATAGACACACTGTGTTCATGGATTGTAAGAGACAACATAGTAAAGATGACAATTTACCCCAAATTGCCCTATAGGTTTAATGTATTTCATATAAAAATGATTCAGAATGGTGTTTTGTAGATGTAAACAAGCTTTTAAAAAATATATGAAAAAGCACAAGCCCTAGAATAGATAAAACATATTTAAAAGAATAACATGGGAAAATTACTTAACCTGATATTAAAGCTTAATATACAGCTATAGTAATCAAGATAGCATGTTAGCGAAGGAAGATATCGATATATAAGTGGAACAAAATGGAGGATCCAGAAATAGAATGCTGATTTTTTGAGTATGAACCAAAAATTTGTATTCATATGGTATCATCGACTTAAATTTGTACTCAAATTGTATCACTGACTTAAATATAAAATGCGACGTTATAAAATTTTAGAACAAAAACAAAATTTGGGGAACCTAGGGCTAGTCAAAAAGTTCAAGACTTCATTAAAAGCATAATCTCCAAAAAGAAAATCTGATAAATTGGATCTCGTTAATAGTAACAACTTTTGCTCTCTGAAAAGCCATATGAAAAGGAGGTAAAGACACACTACAAACTGAGGGAAAATATTTGTAAACAGTATATCAGAAAATAGACTAGTAAATAACATGTATAAAGAACTATCAATGATTATTTCATACAAAAAATGGTGAAGTGGGGAATTCCAGGGTTCTGTCCTTTCATAGAAACAATTAATAAGCTAGTAAACACTGAAAAATGAATATTTTTGGTACTCTGGAATCTAGCTAAAATATATAACAACCAGAGGAAGGCTTAATGAAGAAGCTGTTGCCTTGTGGTAAGAAAGAGCTGTGGCATTTTAAATTTCCTACCTACAATTTTCCATTTCCAAGATTTGTGGTGGCCAGGAAGACCTCACTCTGCACCCCTGATCTGATTGGTGGTACCAGAAAGAGAAATACAACCATTATTTTCAAATAATTGTGGTTCTGTATTTTAACCCATATGGTGGCTTCCTATAAAACTAGTGCAAGGGCTTCCCTTTGTTTAACCTGATGCAGAGCTTTCCTCGGGCTTGAATAGCCTCTTGGGAAGCATTTGCTGAAAACATTTAAAGTGACAGTTGTTGGCTGCTACAATCTTAGGCCATAGGACAACATTAAGGTTTAGACATATATAAAATGTAAAACCTAAGAAGGACGTGGTTGGAAAGGAAGATACATGGAAGAATAAAGGATATTTTTAATGGTGGTGAGATACACATAATATAAAATTAACATTTTAAAGTGAAAAACTAAGTGGTACTTAATAAAAACACATTTTCATGCAGCAAGCACCTTCATCTAGTTCCAAAACAATATTACCAATCCCGTGTTTTGTTTCTATGGACTTACCTATACTGAGTATTAACTATGAGTGGAATCAAACAATGTGATGTTTTTGTGTCTGGCTTCTTTCACTTAGCTTAATGTGTTCAAGGTTTATACAGGGCTCCTTCCCCTCCTCAGAATTCAAGATTCTTTTCTCCCCCAAATCACATCTCCACACCTCCTACCTTCCATGATGTGGCCTCTTTTCTTCCTCTAATTGTGTAGTTTGTTCTCTCAGTCCTCAGATAGATTTCTTGGGTGTTCAGAATGATTTGATATCTACCTAGCTGTGTTCAAGGGAGGAGGCAAGCATGGGGTCCCACTAGTACTCCACTATCTAAACTCTAACAAAAAAATCAAGGTTTATCCAAGTAGTAGCATTTATTAGTACTTCTTCCATTTTACGGCTGAAAAACATTCCATTGTATATGTATACAATAATTTGTTTATCCATTCTTCTGTTGATGGGCATTTGACACTGTTTCCAACTTTTGTAATTGTGAATAATGCTGCCATGAACAATGTGTGTACATGTATTTATTAGAATACATGTTTTCTGTCCTTTTAAGTATATATCTAGGAGTGGAACTATTGGTTCCTGCCAAACTTTTCCACAGTGATGCACCATTTTATATTCTCATCAATAATGAATGATGAGCCCAGTATCCCCATATCCTCACTAAAATTTGTTATTTTCCATCTTTTTATATTACAGTAAACCTAGAGGTTGTAAGCTGGTACTTCATTGTGGTGAATGGACTTTTAAAATCTCTACATGTACATGGGTTGCCTGAATGGCTCAGTTGTTTGAGTGTCTGACTCTTGATTTCTGCTCAGGTCATGATCTCACAGTTCATGATATTGAGCCCTATCACTATCAGTGATAGTGCAGAGCCTGATTGTGACTCTGTATCTCTCTTTCCCTCCACCCCCACCTCTTTCTCTCAAAATAAATAAAAATTAAAAAAATATATCAGCATGTACAGGAGAATTTAGAGTAAATTCTCATGCCTAAGGCTGGACAATGTACATGTTCAAAGCTGGACAAATACTGAACAAATATCAGAGAAGACCCTACCCTTTAACTTCTCGGTAGACTTCAGGCTTTGTGAAAGCAAGAAGTGAAGGGCAAAGCAGAATTGTAAATAGACTGGCTAAGCATTGAAGAAGCTGCTAACACAGAACCAATCTGTAAACATTAGGAGAGGATTATTTTCTTTTTCTTTTGTTTGTTTTGTTCTAGGTTTTAACAAAATTGTGCTGAAACACTACTTTACCAAATCTGGAATGAAACAGACTCCAGTGGCAATTCACAGCAAATAATACAGAGTTTACAAAAGTAGAAAGACAGTAAATAAGCAACAACAAAATAAACATCAGTCTGTAAGGAGCAACAACCAACCCTGAGTAAGGGAGATAATCTGATTTTTGGTTTCCACATTATAATATTCAAAATGCCCATGTTTCAACAAAAATTACAAGGCATGTGAAGAAGTAAAAAGTATGGATGAACAATAAAAAATTAGAGTATTAATAGAATTTGTGTTGAAACTGTCTTGAATATGGTCTTATAGATAAGGAAAACTTTGACAAGGAAATAAAGGTAACCAGAAGAATAATGTCTTGCCAAATACAGAATATCAAAAAGAGATAAAATAATAAAAAGAAACCAAATAGAAATTTTGGAACTGAAAAGTGCCATAACTGCAATGAAATAAATATTCACTCAAAAAGTTCAACAGGTAATTGAAGCACATAGAAGAAAGAATTAGTGAACTTTAAGATAGGTCAATTGAGATTATCCAAAATGAGGAGAGGATCATGCCAGTCAGAGTGGCCAAAATGAACAAATCAGGAGACTATAGATGCTGGAGAGGATGTGGAGAAATGGGAACCCTCTTGCACTGTTGGTGGGAATGCAAACTGGTGTAGCCATTCTGGAAAACAGTGTGGAGATTCCTCAAAAAATTAAAAATAGACCTACCCTATGACCCAGCAATAGCACTGCTAGGAATTTACCCAAGGGATACAGGAGTACTGATGCATAGAGGCACTTGTACCCCAATGTTTATAGCAGCACTCTCAACAATAGCCAAATTGTGGAAAAAGCCTAAATGTCCATCAACTGATGAATGGATAAAGAAATTGTGGTTTATATACACAACGGAGTACTACGTGGCAATGAGAAAGAATGAAATACGGCCCTTTGTAGCAATGTGGATGGAACTGGAGAGTGTGATGCTAAGTGAAATAAGCCATACAGAGAAAGACAGATACCATATGTTTTCACTCTTAGGTGGATCCTGAGAAACTTAACAGAAACCCATGGGGGAGGGGAAGGAAAAAAAAAAAGAAGAAGTTAGAGTGGGAGAGAGCCAAAGCATAAGAGACTCTTAAAAACTGAGAACAAACTGAGGGTTGATGGGGGGTGGGAGAGAGGAGAGGGTAGGTGATGGGCATTAAAGAGGGCATCTTTGGGGATGAGCATTGGGTGTTGTAGGGAAACCAATTTGACAATAAATTTCATATATTAAAAAATAAAAATTAAAAAATAAAAGCAAAAAAAAAAAAACCAAAATGAGGAGAGGAAAGAAAAAAGAATAAAGAAAAGTAAATAAACCATAAGAGATCAAGGGAACAAAATATGTCACTAAAAGAGACAGGAGAGAAAATGATGTATTTCAAGAAATAATGGTGAAGAACCTCCCAAATTTGGTGAAAAATATGAATATATACATAGCCAAGAAGATCAACAAACTATACAGAAAGAAAAATTCAAAGAGATCCATACTAATATACATTATAGTCAAATTGTTGAAAGGTAAAGACAAAGAATTATTTTGGTGGGGGAGGAGTATGGTTGACACAAAATGTTACCATTAGTGTCAGGTATACTGCTTAGTGATTTGATAAGTTTACACATTATGTTATGTTCCCCAGTAGTATAGCTACCATCTGTCCCATTAATTGCTATTACAATATCATTAACTGTATTCCCTATGCTCTCTTTTTATCCTGTGACTTATTCTGTAACTGGAGGCCTGTATCTCCCTCTCTCCTTCACCCATTTTGCCCAATCCCCCACCTTCTTTCCCTGTTATCAGTTTGTTCTCTATATGTATAGTTCTGATTCTGCTTCTTGTTACTCATTTTTTACATTCCATTCATGAGTAAAATCAAATAGTATTTGTCTTTCTCAGTCTGACTTATTTCACTTAGCATAATACTTAGTCTGTCCATCTTATCTCAAATGGCATGATATCATGTTTTGTTTTATGGCCATGTAATATTCTTTTGTGTATATATATTCTTATCCATTTGTCTATTAGATCGCTTCCATATCTTGTTTATTTTAAATAATGCTGCAATAAAGATAGGGATGCATACATCTTTTCCACTTTGTGTTTTGCTTTTTCCCTGGGTAAATACCAATAGTGGGATTACTGGGCCATATGGTATTTCTAATTTTTAAGGAACATCCATATTTTTTTCTACAGTGTTGTACTAATGTACATTACCACCAACAGTGCACAAGGGTTTCTTTTTCTTCACGTACTAGCAAACACTAGTTCTTTCTTACCTTCTTGATTTTAGTCATTCTAACAGGTGTGAAGTGATATATTGTGGTTTTAATTTGCATTTCCCTGATGACTAGTGATATTAAACATCTTTTCATGTGTCTATTAGCAATATGTATGTCTTCTTTAGAAAAATGTCTATTCAAGTCCTCTGCCCATTTTTTCACTGGATTTTTTATTGTTTTGGTGTTGAGTTATATGAGATCTTTATATAATTTGGATATTAACCCCTTATCAGATATATCATTTGCAAATATGTTCTCCCAATCAGTAGGTTGTCTTTTTGCTTTGCTGATAGTTTCCTTTGTTTTGCATAAGCTTTTTATTTGGATATAGTCCTGATAGTTTATTCTTGATTTTGTTTCCCTTGTCTTAGGAGATATATCTATAAAAATGTTGCTATGGTAGGTGTCATAGAAATTATTGCCTGTGTTCTCTTCTAGGATTTTTATGGTTTCAAGTCTGATGTCTAGGTATTTAACACACTTTGAGTTTATTTTTGTGTGTGATGTTAGAAAGTAGTCCAGTTTCATTTTTTTTACATGTAGTCCAGTTTTCCCAGCACCATTTATTGAAGAGACTGTCTTTTCTCCATTGTATATTATTGCTTCTCATCATAGATTAATCAAACATATAAATACGGTGTTATTTATGGGGTCTCTACCCTGTTCCATTGATCTATGGAACCATAGATCAGTAATTCTGACCTCAAGCCAGTAACCATACTGTTTTGATTACTACAGCCTTGTAGTATTTATTAAAATCTGGAATTGTGATACTTCCAGATTTGTTCTTCTTTATAAGTATTGCTATGGCTATTCAGGATCTTCTGTGGTTTCATAAAAATTTTAGTATTATTCTATTTCTGTGAAAAAAATATTGGCATTTTTATAGGAATTATATTAAATGTGTAGGTTGTGTAATATGGACATTTTGACAATATTAATTCTTTTAATCCATGAGCATGGAACATCTTTCTATTTGTGTCATCTTCAATTTCTTTCATCAGTGTTTTATAGTTTTCAGAGTATAGGTCTTTCACCTCTATTCCTAGTTGTTTTTTTTGCTGCAATTGTAAGTGTTATTGTTGTTTTTTTTTAAATTTCTCTGTTACTTCATTGTTTAGTGTATAGAAATGCTGCCAATTTCTGAGTGTTAGTTTTGTATCCTGGCACTTTACTGAATTTGTTTACTACTTCTAGTAGTTTTTTCAATGGAATCTTTAGGAATTTCTATATATAGTATCAGGTCATCTGTTAATAGTGACAGTATAAGCCATTCTTTACCAATATGGATGCCTCTTTTTTTTTTCTTGTCTGATTGCTGAGGCTAGTTTTTCTAGCATTATGTTGAATAAAAGTGGTGAGAGTGGACATCTTTGTCTTATTTCTGGAATTACAGGATAGCTCAGTTTTTCCTCATTGAAGATGATGATAGTTGTGTGTCTTTAAGATATGTTCCCTCTAGGGACGCCTGGGTAGCTCAGTCGGTAAGTATCTGACTTTGGCTTGGGTCAAGATTTCACAGTTTGTGAGTTTGAGTCCCACATCAGGTGAGCTCAAGCCCCACTTCAGGTTAACACAAGCCCCACATTGTGTGAGCATGAGCCCCACTTTGGGTGAGCTCAAGCCCTGCTTCAGGTGATCTTAAGCCCCAGTTTGGGTGAGCCCCACTTCTCTCTCTCTCCCTCTCTCTCTCGCTCTGCCCCTTGCTCACTTGTGCCCTCTCTCAAAAAAAAGATATGCTTCCTCTGAACCCATTTTGTTGAGAGTTTTAATCATGAATGGGTGTTGAATCTTGTCAAATGTTTTTTTCTGTATCTATTGAGATGATCATATGATTTTTATTCTTTGTTTTGTTTATGTGGTATATGATATTGATTGATTTGTGAATATTGAACCATCCTTGCATCCTAGGAATAAATCCAACCTGACTGTGGTGAATGATATTTTTAATGTATTGTTGTATGCTGTTTGCTAATATTTTGTTGTGCATTTTGGCATATATTTTCATCAGGGATATTGGCCTGTAGTTTTAAATTTTTGTAGTGTCTTTGGTTTTGTTATTAGGGTAATTCTGACCTCAAAAGATGTATTTTGAAGCTTTCCTTCCTATATTTTTTGGAATAGTTTGAGGAGAATAAGTATTAACTCTTCTTTAAGTGTCTGGTAGAATTCACTTGTGAATCAATCTCATTGTGTATTTTTAATTTTTGGTAGTTTTTTTTTATTACTCATTGAATGTGATCACTTGTAATTGGTATATTCAGATTTCCTATTTCTTCTTGGTTCAGTTTTGGAAGATTGTGTGTTTCTAGGAATTTATCCATTTCTTCTAATTTGTCCAGTTTGTTGGCATATAATTTTTCACAGTATTCTCTTATAATCCTTTCTATTTCTGTGGTATCAGTTGTTACTTGTCTCTCATTTCTAATTTTATTTATATGGGACCTTTCTCCTTTTTTCTTAATTAGTCTGGTTAAAGATTTGACAAAATTATTCATCTCTTCAAAGAACCAGCTCTTGGTTTCATTAATTTTTTCTATTGTTTTTTAATGTTTATGTCATTTACTTCTCTTCTGATCTTTACTATTTCCTTTTTTCTACTCACCTTCAGCTTTGCTTTTTCTTTTTCTAGTCCTTTAGGTATAAGGTCAGATTGTTTTATCTTGTTTCTTGATGTAGGCCTGTATTGCTGTATACTTCCCTCTTAAAACTGCTTTCAGTGTATACCAGAAACACAGCAGATCATTATGTTTTCATTTTCATCTGTCTCCATATACTTCTTATTTCTTCTTTGATTGCTTCATTGACCCATTGGTTTTTAGCTGACATAACAAGAGATAATCGATGGTAATATTATAATAGTAGAAGACCTAAACACTCCACTTACATGAATGGATAGATTATCTAGATGGGAAATCAGTAAGGAAACAACATCTTTGTATGATACTTTGGACCAGATGGACATAACATATACAGAACACTCCATCTAAAGACAATAGAATACACATTCTTTTCAAGTGCACATGCAACTTTGTCCAGAATAGATCACATATTAGGCCATAAAACAAGCCTTAATAAATTTAAGAAGCTTGAAATCATATTATGCACCTTTTCTGACCACAGTGGTAAGAAACTAGAAATAAATCACAAGAAAAAAACTGGAAAAAAATACAAACATGTGGAGTCTAAAAGACAATGAATCTTGAAACCAGTAGACAGAAGCTACTTGTTATATACATGGGCCCCTCAATAAGATTAACAGTAAGTTTCTTTTAACAATCCATGGAAGCCCTAAGGCAGTGGGATGAAATATTTATTTAAAATGCAACAAAAATGTCAACAAAGAGTTCTATGTGTTTCAAACCTACCCTTTAAACCTAGAGGAGAAATGAGCACATCCACAGATAAACAAATCACTAGTAGAGCCACATAAAAGAAATGCTAAAGGGTATTTTTCAGGTTGAAATGGAAGGACTCTAGACAGCATCCTTAAGCCATAAAGGGAATAAAGAACAATGGTAAAAAAAAATAGTCACATAGCTAAATATAAAAGATGATATTATTATATTTTAGGTATGTATCCTCTTTTTAAATGACAAATTCATAAAACAAGTATGAATGTGCATTAATAGGCACATACTGTGTAAAAATGTAAATTGTTATAATAACATAATGAGGGATAGAGCTGTAAAAGAGCTATTTTATACAGTACTGGAAGAAAGTTGTTATTGAGTAAAACTGGAATATTGTAAAGTTCAGATGGTATTTCATTCTCAAGGTAATCCCTAAACAAATATACAGAAAAAGAAAGTGAATCCCATTATAGAATAATAATAATCACAAAGCAAAGCATTAACGGATAAATTGAAAAGCATAAAAGATATGACATATAGAAAACAACTAGATGTGGTATATATATATACAATATAATATTACTCAGCCATAAAAAAGAATGAGATCTTGCCATTTACAATTACATGGATGGAGCTGGAGAGTATTATGTTAATCAAAATAAGTCAGAGAAAGACAAATACCATATGATTTCACTCACATGGGGAATTTAAGAAACAAAACAGATTAACATAGAGGAAAAAAGAGATACAAACCAGAAAATAGACTCTTAACTATAAAAAAAAACACTGAGGGTTACTGGAGGAGAGGTGGGTGAGGAGATGGGTATTAAGGAGGGCACTTGTGATGAGCACTGGGTATTATATGTAAGCAATGATTGTATACCTGTAACTAATGTTGCATTGTATCTTAACTATCTGGAATTTAAATAAAAACTTTGGAAAAGGAAAACAAATAGGAAAATGGCAGAAGTACATCCTTCTTTATAAACAATTATCTAAAATATAAATGGATTAAAGTACCCAATTAAAAGGCTGAGACATGCAGAGTGGATTAAAACATACATGAGCCAATTACATGGTTTCTACAACAGACTTATTTTACATCCAAAGACAAAGAATGAGGAAAAAATATTCCATGTAGATAGTAAAAGATTTCTAGAGTAGCTATAATAATATCATATAAAATAGATTTTATGACAAAAATATTACAGAAGACAAAGTATTGATATTATTAATAGAAGGATCAATCCAGAAGATGTAGCAATTATAAACACATAAAACAACAGAGCCCCAAAGTACATAAAACAGAAATCGATAGAATTAAAGGGAGATATAGGTCTACAATAAAACTGGAGAATTCAATGCCCTGCTTTCAATACTCCATTCAACAACTAGACAGAAGATCACTAAGTAAATAGAGGATGTAAATAATACTATAAACTAACTAGACCTACAGGCTTATACAAAACAAGTCACCTCATCCAAGATAATAAATATTTCTTGTCAATTAAACATGAAATTCTCAAGGATAGACCACATTCTACATTATACAACAAGTTTCAATAACTTTAAAAAAGAATGAAATCATACAGAGTGTCTTCTTTCACCATGATAAAATGAAACCAGAAATTAACAACAGAAGAAAACTGGATAAATCACAAATATGTGCAAATGAAAAAAAAAAAAAAACACTTAGATAACCAGTGGGTCAAGGAATAAACCACGTGCAAAATTAAAATACACCTTAAGATAAATGGGAATGAAAATAGAACGTAATATATCTTATGGGTTGCCACAAAGGCAGTATTCAGAGGGAAATTTATAGTACTAAATACCTACACTAAAATAGAAAAGGATCCCAAATCAATAATATAACTTTATACCACAAGGAACTTAAAAAATAAGAGCAAATTAAATGTAAAACTAACAGAAACAAGAACACAATAAAAGTTATAGGGTAGATAAAATAAATAGAGAAGAGAAAAACAATAGAGAAAATCAACAAAAACAAAAGTTAATTATGTGAAAAGAGAAACAAAATTGATAAAACTTTAGAGTACTTTAAAAAATAGAGAAGATACAAACTGCTAAAACCAGAAGTTAAAATGGGGACATTATTATAGAACTTACAGAAACAAAAATGTTTATGAAAGAATACTATGAACAATTCTAAGCCAAAAATTAGACATCATTTTTGAAATAGACAATTCACTAGAAACACACAAACTACAAAAAGAGATACAAGAAGAAATAGAAAATATTACCAGGCCTATTACAAATACATTGAATCAGTAATAAAATTCTTCCCAATAAAGAAAAATCCAGAGCCAGGTAACTTCACTGAATTCTATCAAATATTTAAAGAATTAACATCAATAATTTTCGAACTCTTCCAAAAAATATAAAAAGTAGGGTTATGGGCTGAATGTTTGTCTTCCCCAAATTTATGTTAAAGTCCTAAACCCCAATGTGAGGTATTGGGAAATGGGACTTTTGGGAGGTAATTGAGATTACATGAGGTCATAAGTATAGAACACGCATGATGGTATTAGTATCTCTTATAATAAGAGATACCAGATTGCTTGCTGTCTCCCACCATGTATGAACAAAATAGAGATCATGTGAACACACACAGAGAAGGTAACCATCTGAAAGCCAAGAAAAGAACTTTCACCAGAACCAGATCATGCTGCTACCCTGATCTTAGACTTCCAGCCATGAGAACTGTGAGAAATAAATTTATGTTTTTTTAAGCTACCCAGTCTATGGTATTTTATTATGGCAGCCCAAGTTGAACAAGACAAGAGGGGACACTTCCTAACTGCTTCTATGAGGCAAGAATTACCCTGATACCAAATCCAGATATAAATATCACAATAAAAAGTAATAGATAAATATACCTAAATAGATAAATATACCTAAAATAAATGACTATAGATGAAAAAATTCTCCACAAAAAAACTAGCAAAGTGAAACCAGCATCATATGAAGAGGATTATCTGCAAAGATCAAGTAGAATTTATCTCAGGAATCAATGGAAATTCCAACATAGAAGTATCAGTCAATGTCAACATAGAAGTATCAATCAATGTAATAAACCACATCAATAAAAGGAAGGAAAAATACATATTTTAATCTGAGTTCATGCAGAAAAAAACACTTGAGAAAATCCTGCACATTTTCATGATAAAATGACTTAACAAAAAAAGGAATAAAAAGAAACTTTCTCAACTTGATGTAGAAAATTAATGAAAAATATGCAGTTAACATTAACATCCACAATTAAAATTGATAGCTTAGCTTTTAAGATAAGAAAGAATACAAAACAGGTATGCTCACTTTAAGTATTTCTATTTAACTATTGTACTGGGAGTTCTAGCCAGAGAAATTAGTCAAGAAAAAGAAATAAAAGAAATAAAATAAAATTGGAAAGGATGAGTTGAAAGAATCTCTTTTTTCATAAAGCATAATTTTAAAGATAGAAAATCCTAAAGAATCCATGAAAAAACTAATATAGCCAATAAAAATAATTCGGAAATTCTGGATGAAACAATATCATTGCAAAAAAATAAGTTATATTTCTATACATTACAAAAAACAATCTGAAAATAAAATTAAGAGAAAATTCATGCACAATAGCATCAAAATAATACTTAGCAATACACTTAACTATAGAAATACAAGATATGCACATTAAAAATTATAAAAAAAACTGCTAAAAGAAATTAAATATCTATACAAATGAAAAGTCACCCCATGTTCTTAACTAGAAGACTAATACTGTTGTAGAAAGCAATCTGCAGACTCAATGCAATCCCTATCAAAATGACAATGATCTGTTTTGCAAAAATACAAAAGTTGATCCTAAATTTCATAAAGAATAGCAAAAACAATCTTGCATAAGAAAAACAAACTTGTAGGATTCATACTTTCTGATTTTAAAATATGGTACAAAGCTATGGGAATCAAAATAATATGGAACTGGCAAAAAATGGATATATAACTCAATGGAATATAATTGAGAGTAAAGAAATAAGCTAATACTTCCTTTATCAAATGATTTTTGATAGAATATTCTCTTGGTATAACTGGATATTCACATACTAAGTAATGAAGTTGGGCTGCTATCTCACACTTTATTTATTTATTTATTTATTTATTTATTTATTTATTTTGAGAGAGAGAGAAAGGAGAGAGCAAGTGAAGGAGGGGCACAGAGAGAGAGGGAGAAAGAGAGAATATCAAGCATGCTCCACAATATGAGGGGCTTGAAGTCATTAACTGCGAGATCATGAACCCAACCAAAGTTGGATGCTTAACCAACTGAATCACCCAAGCACTTCTCAAACCATATTTAAAAATTAAATCAATATGGAACAAAGACCTAAATGTATTAGCTAAAATTATAAAACTCTTAAAAGACCCATAGGGGCAAATTTGTATGATCACAGATTTGCAATGGATTCTAGATAAGACACCAAAAGCAAAAGGAAAAAAGGGGAAAAATATGGACAAATTAGATCTATCATTACTAAAGAATTCTATGCATCAAGGAAATCATGAAATAAAGATATCCTATAGAAAATACTTGTAAATTATATATCTGATAAAGGTCTAGTTTCTAAAATTTATAATATATAAAAACCCTTAAAATTCAACAAGAAAAAAGCAAGCAACCCAAGTAAAATTGGCAAAGATCTTGAATAGACATATTTTCCAAGAAAATATATGAATGGTGAACATGTGAAAAGATGCTCGACATTAGTCATGATAGAAATGCACATCAAAACCACAAAAAGATATCACTTCACACTCTAGGTTGCTTATAATTAAAAAAGAAAGTACATCAATTGTTGGTAAGCATGCAGAAGAATTAGAACCCTTCATTGTTGCTGAGAATGTACATGGTTGAGCTGCTATAGAAAACAGTTTTGTAGTTCCTCAAAAATACAAACAATATATATCATTCAACAATTCCACCCCTAAAGATAAAGTATGTTATAACATGGATGGACCTCAAAAATATTATGACAAGTAAAAGATGCCAAACTCAAAAGACCAGCTATTGCATTATACCACTGGTATAAAGTTTTCAGGACATTCAAATATATAGAGACAGAAAGTTGATTAGTAGTTGCTAGGGGATGGTGGGAGAGGGAAATTGGGAGTGACTGCTTAATGAGCATGGGGTTTTCTTTTTGGGACATGAAAATGGTTGAAATTAGATAAAGGGAGTGATTGTACAACATTGTAAATGTACTATATTGTACACTTCAAAATGGTTAATTTTATGTTAACTGAATTTGATCTCAATAAATTTTACATAGTTAAAATTTATAAGTGATAAATAAAATAGTTACAAAAATTAACAATCCAATTGGAAAACAGGCAAAAGACATGGACAGACATTTACTGAACAGGATAAATAGATGGCAAATAAACACATAAAAATATGTTCAACATCATTAACCATCATGAGAATTAAAAATAAAACCACAATGAGATATTAATACATACATAGGTAGATATAGAGATGATAGATAGATAGATAGGTAGATACAGAGAGATAATGACAGTGTAAATTGCAAATGCTGATGAGAATTCAGAGAAAGTGGATTGCTCATACATTGTTGGTGAGAATGTAATATGGTATAACATTTTCTGGAGAATAATTTTGCAGTACTTATGAAATAAAACATATAATTGCCATACAATCCAGCAGTTGAACTCTTGGAACTTATCCCAGAAGAATGAAAACTTATTTTTACAAAAAATATCTCTACACAAATCTTCATAAAAGTTATATCCCTAATATCCAAAAATAGAAATTAGTCCAAAATCCCTAAACAAGTGAATGGTTAAACAAGCTGTGGTATATCCATACCATGGAATACTACTCAGTAATGAAAAAAAATAGACATACAACTTGAATGAATCTCCAGGAAATTATGCTGAGTGAAGAAGTCAATCTCAAAATGTTATACATTGCATGAGTCCATTTATACTATGTTTTTTGAATTTACAAAATTATAAAACAACCACCATTGTGGAAAAATCTTACTACAGTGTTATGGTATCTTTATATAGGAAACATAGTTGTAGGCAACATTGAAAAATTCCCCTTGAGGATAACCATAATTGTGAAAGAAACTATGATATTCTTTTATGGGCACATGTGTTTTGGAGACCAAGCTTAAGCTTGAAATTTTTAAGAAATGTTTTGAATGTTTAACATTTTGTATGTTTAACATTTTAAGAAATGTTTTGAGTTGTGCTTTTGGAAAAGAGAAAAACCTAAAATCTTGAAATGTATCACTTTCTTCAGGTCTCTGCTGAAATGTCATATTCGTGAAATCTTTCCTGACCAATGTATCCTCAAAAATCAGGATGTCATATTCTATTTTCCTTCCTTAATTTTTCTGCCCAGCACTTATCACCATCTGACATTATATATATTTACTTCTTTATTTTGTTTTTCTTTCTCTCCACACCATTCAGATATGAGCTCCACAAGAAAAGCTTTGGTTTTTTTTTACTGTGATATTCCTAGCATCTAGAAAGTTACTAAAAATTATACATGTTCAGTTTTTAAATTAATATATGAATGACACATTTGATTATAATTTGATTTGATTATAAGTAAATGCTTTGTCTTCGGATAACTACAACTGCCTTTGTTGAAATTTTATCTCAAGTATTTGCTCACAGGAATGATTTTGACGTTAAAAATATTTAAATCATACTGGTTGTAAAATGGT
The DNA here is from genome assembly GCF_023721935.1 of Panthera uncia. Lineage (NCBI taxonomy): Eukaryota > Metazoa > Chordata > Mammalia > Carnivora > Felidae > Panthera > Panthera uncia. The sequence continues at coordinate 101,210,602 of NC_064817.1, forward strand.
GTATTTGAAATATGTTGTTAGGGTTTTTAACCTAAAATTGCAATATATTTCATTAAACAATAAGGTGTCTTGTTAATATCTATAACCCAGATTAGTGACAGATCTCAAGTCTTGGGTTATAAATATGAGATAATTTGATTTTTTCCAAGAAGTGCTATCAACTGTTTTCAGTTCAATTCTTGATTTCTTCCTAGGGATAGGTGTCCCTTAACATCTCAGTTAGGGGCGCCTGGGTGTCTCAGTTGGTTGGATGGCCGACTACAGCTCAGGTCATGATCTCGTGGTCTGTGAGTTTGAGCCCCATGTCAGGCTCTGTCCTGAGTGCTCAGAGCCTGGAGCCTGCTTCCGATTCTGTCTCCCTCTCTCTCTGCCCCTTCCCTGCTTGTTCTCAGTCTCTCTCTCTCTCTCTCTCTCTCTCTCAAAAATAATGAATAAAAAAATTTTTAAAAATCATCTCAGTTAAATTCCACAATTTCCATAATTTTTAGATATGAAAGTTGTCTCATTTCAATTGTCTTATCCTAGTCATATTAAAATTTAATCCCTTATTCATTTCCAAGTTCTCCTTTAATGCCCACTGCCACCCACTTCTCTCTCCAAGATAATTGATAATGCCAGAAGGGATGGGGAAGTTTTACCTCTTCCAAATCCTCGTCCTTACCCTGAGAATGCAATTCTGCTATTGGGAAAAATAATACAAAAAGGATTAAAAAATATAGTCCCCTGAGGTGCCTACTCTGACATGATTTCAGTCATAGCCTTACTTAATCAAAATGCTACTCTAGCTTCTTGTCTAGACTTTGAGGTTTCACGTGGACGGGTATTGGCAACTGACACTGAAAAACGTTCTTTCTAATCTTGAGATTTAGCTACTTCTCACAGCAGTGTGTTGTTTCTCTGATGTACGTACTTTTGCTCCATACTGCAATAGTCGCTCTAAGCCTACATTCTCCAAACTCCTCTTATCCTGTGTGACCCTTAATACAAGGACAGTAACAAGTTTAAATTTCTTCCTCCATACTTTTCAGGAATGAGGAATTTCAGGGTGGTGTCCCTTGCCAACTTTCTACATGACTGCTTCCTCATGCCATATTTCTAATGCTGTTTCTACTTCGGATAATACAGTATCATTAATCAAAACTAAAAAATTGTACACATTCAACTAGGGATTTGAATGCTGCTGTTCACATTCTATAAGTATGTGTATTTCATAGATGGTATTCTCCCCCTTGGTGTCTGGGAGGAAAAAAAAAACATATAAAAGCTATTCCTCTATTGGCTACTATGCATTCTTTCGCCTCAACAAGTTCTATTTTATGGATTCTCATGGTGAGGAAAATAGGTGTTTAACAGAGCTCCCCCCAAAAAACACTTCTCTATAAATTTAAAATTTAGTTCATCAAATCCAACAGTTAAATATTGTCTAGCGAGAAGGCAGGAACATAAGTAAGAAGACACCCTTAAATGTTTAGAAAGGTGTTACTAAATTTGACAGAGCATAACAATCCTTTCTTGGAAAGGTGTGTATTTTTTAAAAAATATTTTAGTGTTAAAGATGTTTTAAAGATCCTCTAAAATGAAATTTTACCTATTTTTTTTTACCAATGTAAAACAGTAAAGTTTCCCATATGCTCTGAGACTTCTCTTACTCCGTTACATACCTTACTTACTGTTTAACTGTCTCTCTCCTGTGGCAAACTGTGAAGTACTTAAATGAAAACCATGGGACATCTATATCTGTAAATTCAGGTGCAAGCTCAGAATCAAAACATATATGGTTCTTATAAAACATTTACTGAATAAACATTTTTGGATCCCATACTAAAGCCTCAATAATAGGAGTTAGCTTTATGTCATTATCTTTCTCTTCTTTATTCATGATGTTTCATGCACACAGTGGCTGACTCTTACACCAGAATTTAAGATATTTAAAGTAAAAAAAAATCTTTCTACATATAAAAAGGAAAGAATAACTTAATGATATACTTAACATTTATAAATAGTTATTAAGTAGTGAGAAATGTTAAGCAGAGTTTCCAGGACTCTCAGATTAGAATTACAATCAGTCACTTTAGTTGCAAAAGTAACATATTTTTTAAATGTTTTTCATCCTACAAAGATAAGCAGCACAGTGCAAGTACTTAGACAAATTTTATTCTTTTTATAAAGTACAGTTAGGATTTTCACATAATGCAGCATCAATTTATTGATTTTTAAAATTTTTTAACATTTATTTATTTATTTATTTATTTATTGACAGACAGAGAGAGGCAGAGCATGAGCAGGGGAAGGGGGGAGAGAGAGAGACAGAATCTGAAGCAGGCTCCAGGTTCTGAACTGTTTGTTAGCACAGAGCCTGACACAGGGCTCGAACTCATGAACTGCATGACCATGACCTGAGCTGAAGTCGTACGCTGAACCACCTGAGCCACCCAGGCACCCCAATGCAGCAGCAATTTTTATTTTAGCCTAATAAGCCTAACTTTAATCTTATTACCTCAGTAGTTTATTCCTAAGCCCTAATGTGTAGGGACACATTTACCTGGTCTATTTATAAATCTGAATATTGATTTAAAATTTTTCATCATACACATATATTTATAAATAGTTTGGTACATCAATCTTTCAATTACCCTGATTTTTAAAGGACTATGGATTCCAGAATGGCTGAGAAGTTTCATATCTCAATGAGTAATAAACCATGGTTACATATGAAGTTAAGCATTTCCCTGAAGTGGTGTCATAAGATCCCATTAAAACATCACTGAAGCATTATATAGTATTACCCTTCCAAACACAATGTAGGCACTGTTAAAAATAATTTATCGTTAATTCAAACTAACAAAAAAGATAGATAAGATCATTAATGTAGCCATTATGATGGTGGCTCAAAATTCTGTCTTGTGAGATACTGGACTTTTTCAATTATCAGTGGCCTAATATTTAAAAAAAATAAGGCATCACATTACATAAAGAGAAAAGATAAAGAATGACTTTTTTTTCTGTAACATTCTACCAGGACTATCATTTCTATAGTGATATTTTTTATTGAGTTGTACTTATATCTTTTACAAAGTGCTTTTATCTATTCCCAGCTTCCTTATAACAACTTCTTAAGCAGTCTAATGCAGATTTATCCTGTAATCAATGAATAAAAACTTACTTGGTATATGCTGTGTACCCAGCATTGTGCTAGGTGCTCTGGGTACTATAAAGAAGTATAAATATAATACTAAAATGTATAATAATAGGAAATGGTTATTTAAGTGATGTTTTGTAATGAGTAGCCCATTTTCCTTACACCTTGGTTTAACTATGACTCAGTCGGGACCACTTTGGCTTCTAGACTAACAAGAGCAAACCATTTTTCATGAAAGTCTATTATCTGTGCACTTTTCAGGATAAATTTATAATTAAATATTTAGAGTAATTCAACACATTTCTACAAACACACACATACACCAGAGGAAAAAATAACATACAAAAAATAGATGATGATGGTTCAATAAGAACTTATAATATTTTCCTAAAATTATCTAGCAAAAAGAAAAAAAAATCTTTTTCTTCCTGGAACTAAACATACTTACCTAAAAGGATAGTAAAAGGAACATAATTAAAATACAAATGTTATAGATTCTGTAATTAATATATTCATGTTTCAGTATTTTATTTGTTTATTTTTAATATAATTTATTGTCAAGTTGGCTAACACACAGTGTATGCAGTGTGCTCTTGATTTTGGTGGTAGATTCCCATGATTCTTTGCTTACATATAACACCCGAGTGCTCATTCCAACAAGTGCCCTCCTCAATGCCCATCACCCATTTTCATATATTTTAGAAATTTACTCTATATACTCTTTTAAAACAGTGTCATTAAAATATAATGATTTCTACAATATTTTCAAATATTTTAATTATTTTTAACCTTAGTGGGAAACATAGATACCTGAAATATATAAGGTATATTTCACAAACTCATTTAAAATGAGTATAGCTTTCTCCAGTTAAAATTAAAAAAAGAAGAGTATCTCCCAAGTCTATCATGATAACCACATGTCAAAATGGAGGATATTTTATTTCAGGTTACAACAAAACATCCATGAAATACAGTTCATATACACATTGCAACATAGTTGTAACTATAGGCAAGCAAGAGATATAATTTTACTCTAAAAATTTTCAAACACCAATATTTTTTGTATCATGATGATTTATAACAAGATATGTATCTTCATTTGTTCCATAAATTCCCTTTAGTGCCTACTACCAACTTCAAGAGGATGCATTAGTCACAAAATTAATTGCTGCAATTCAATGCCAACATCACTTTTTGTACAAATGGCAACTTATCTTAAGTAATTACGCAATAGGCTGTAACTAACTGAAATATGAATATTACCCATTTGTCCCATTGCTCTTCAGATCTGCTACATGATTGTTAATGTTCACAACAGTTCAGTAATTGAATTACAGAACATTAGCTACATGATTATTATAATCATAAACTGCCATAGAATGAAAGTCCATGAAATAAAATCCCAAATTCAGTTTGTAAAGTAAAATCCTAACATAACATTTGCTCTTTTCTCTATGCCTTCTACCTTAAAAAGTTTACAACAATGATGTCCACATTTCATGAATATGCTCAGTGAAACTACTTTTATTTCATGGAGGCTTTCAAATATTCCTATAAATAAAATCAGTGATTGACCCATTTCCTCCTTACTCCTGCTGATGTGACCTCTCAAACCAAATCCTCTCATATTCATCTCCTAGACCCCAACTTTTAAACTGAATTACACCATAATTCCTGAGTTATCTCTAGCTCCCTAATCCCTCCTGTGGTGGGTTAGTTTACTCTGTGTGTGCTCTGCACTATTTTACTTTGATATGGTTCATTTCTTCTCAATTCACAAGCTATCACCACATCTCAAATTACTAAAGATAGACTTTTAAATAAATAGTGCAGAGACAAGAGTGTCCATATCTTACTATAACACAAGAATAAATTGCAAATGTAGTAGAGATTTAGATGTAAAAGAAAATATTAAAGCCAAGTAAGTACTAGAAGAGAATATGAGTGAGATACCCTTTAAATTTTATATAGGGAAAATCTTCCTAATTGTAACTAAAAATTTATGAACATATATGGAATGATTTCCAGGACATAGTATTAAGTGAAAAAAACAAACAAACAAACAAACAAACAAAAACAAGACTATCTTACTCTTTAAGAAATGGGGATATAAAAAATAAACATGGGGTTGCCTGGGTGACTCAGTTGGTTAAGTGCCCAACTCTTGATTTGAGGTCAGGTCTTGATCTCACAATTTATGAGATGGAGTCCCGGATTAGGTGTCATGTTGACAGCACAGAGCCTGCTCAGGATTCTCTCTCTTTATCTCTATGCCCCTCTCCCGCTCACTCGTGTGGTCTGTCACTCAAAATATATAAACTTAAAAAAATAAAAATAAACATTTATCTGCTCATTTGTGCAAAATATAAAATATACTGAAAACTGAATAGATTGGTTATCTATACATGGCAGGTGGAAAAGAAGTGGCAATAATGGAGGAATTGGAATTGTGTAGCAGAGATTAGGAAGAATGATACTTTTCAGAAAGTCTGAATCTTAGAACTCTATTAATGTCTCATATAAACTTCATATGCTAAACATAAACAAATAATTAAAACCAACCAGAAATAAGGGGAGGGGGCTCAAATGAAATTCAAACAGTAATGAATGGATCCAATTTATAAATAAATGACACAACTTCACTAAAGGAACTGGGAAAATAAATCATGTTAATAAAATCTGCAAATACTGTAGATAATGGAACCCAGTACAATGAGTATACCTAGCATCCAGATCTTGGTCTCTAAATACCATTCTTCAATAAAAGTTATGAGAGGCCTCAGGAAAAGTGGTGATGGATCCAGGTCTACGACAGGGAAAATGCAAGAGCAGATTGAAGTAATTTGTGCTTCACAGAAAGTAATAAAATGCTTTAAAAAAGATAGGGCCTGTAAAAAGAATACAGGAAAGAATTCTGGTCTCACTACATGGAATAGATTCATTTGTCCCTGCTATTTCCATTAAGTACAACTATAAACCTTGTAAAAATCATGAGAGTCAACCAAAGGATAACCTGGGAAAGTAATAAGGGGAAGATAGAATGCCTAAAGACCCAAGGTCTAGAGAAAGAACATAGTAGCAATGTGTCTTAGGATGACTGACCTAAAAGCACAAGTAGTTTAGGTCCAGAGAGTCCTGATAGCCAATATAGCAACAAAACCTAGCAATGAGCTCAGGTATGCTCATTCTTATCCAGAAGGTAATGGAGTTTTACCAAAAAAACCAGGCAAACTCAGGAGCACTGGCAAAAAAGACCAATCACTAGTCAACTGAAATTAAGTGTCTAGGATAACCACTTTCCTTCCCTGGAAGACAGGAGATCTCACTTCCCATATCTAGACACATTGGTCAGGCAGGTAGCAGTAGCAGCACTGTCAAGGGGGTCCTGCCACAACAAGTACCCCACTCTGGAAGCTTCATCATCTCCACCAGTCCTGACACTTGATTTCCCTATCTAGGTATACCAGGAGGCCAGGTGGTTCAGGCAAGGGAGATCCAATCATTATAGTCTCCAGAACTATACACACTTATAATCTTCATGAGTCAGAGAAGCCCTTTCCACAAGTAGACACACAGCTAGGGTTTCCTGAACAAAACAACAGCCTGGGCCCAAAATTACCCCTCATTTCTGCAACCTGGAGAATCCTTTATTCAACCTAGAAACATCACATGGACAGGTGGTTTGGTGCTACTGGAAAAAAAATATCCAGCCCAAATAAATCCCTGGCCCAGGAAGCATTATTTATATCCAAGGGACAGAAAATCCCTTTTCCCACCTAGAGACACTTAGCAGCAAAACAGCACTAAAAGAGGGAATTTGCCACAAGAACATCTAGTCTTGGAAATATGCTTTATCCCTGGGCTGGAGACTCCATTACTTCATCCAGAGTCACAAGGTGGCAAGACCCAGAGAAGTTCCTTCTGCACTCTCAAGTTTTACCAGCAAGAACCAGTTGGAGACTCTGATGAACCAGATAAACAAATCAGAACAAAACAGAACCAAAAGGACTTTGAAAGTAAATTGTCATTGGAACCATAGCCCACAAAAATAAGCCATAATCTATGTGCTAAACTCAAACTGCCTGATAAAATATTTAATAAGACCCAGAGTCTCCTACTATAGTACTAAAAGGTCGGGAATACAATTATTAAAATCATCAGTCATCTCAAGACCCAGAAAAATCATAACATCCATGAGAAAAGACAGCAGACACCAACAACAAGAAGATATGGAAGTTGGAATCACCTGACAAATATTTTAAAGCAATCATCATTAAAACCTTTATAAAGCAATTACAATTTCTCTTAAAGCCAATGAAAAAGTCAGAAATCGCATGAAAGAATTATAGAAAAAGAACCTAATGCAAATGTTAGAACTGAAAAATTCAATACTGACAACACAATGGTTGTACTCAATAATAGAACAGAAATAACAGATTATAGAATTAGTGAACTTAAGAACAGAACAGTAGATTTCACCTATTCAATTTGAACAAGAGAGAGAAACAATATAGAAAAAAAAATGAACAGAGCATTAGGGACTTCAGGGACAATAACAAAAGATCCAATATTCATATCATCAGAGTCTCAGACAGATATGAGAAAGATAAAAATAAGTTTAAAGAGTATTTGAAGAAATAATGAAAGAAAACTTTCCAAAATATGTGAATTACATAAATCCACAGATTCAAGAAGCTGAATGAAGCCCACATAAGTAAACCCAAATAACTTTATGTCAAGACACATTGTAATTAAAATTCTAATAAAAACAAAAAGAGGAAGGACCAAGATGGCAGAACAGTGTGGAAGGTTTTTTTTTCCATCTCTTGTCCCTGAAATGCAGCCAGATCAACACTAAACCATCCTGCACACCTACAAAACTGATTTGAGGATTAACACAATCTGCACAACCTGAACCACAGAATCCAGCAGGTATGAAGCACAGAGAGCTGAACTGTGGGAGAAAGAAGCCACAGAGGGCAGGGAGCTATTTTGCTTGTGGAGAGAGGATGGAGATGGGGGGAATATGGGAAAAGCACCCCCCCCCCAAAAAGCAGCTGGAGAGAAAGTGGAAAAGTGGAAACAGCCTCAGGGACTGAACATAAAAGGGAGAAAGGAGAAAAGAGAGGGTTTAAATTCCATTAAAACTCTATAAACGGGGGAGCGCACAGTCTGAAACTCTGCAGCTTGATACCTGGCAGTGCTCTGGTGGGAAGGGCAAATCCCCAGGAGCAGAGAGTGAGGCCTGAGGGGTCCTCCGGCTACATAGGAAGACGCGGTTACCCTGCTGGGAAGACATTTGGTAGATGGCTGTGCAGCCACCTCACAGGCAAAGGTCCCAGAGGACCCCGGAGAACAAACACATTAGCTGGTGTTGGAACAAGGACATTAAGGGTGAAGCCTGGCGCCAGATGTGTGTTACAATTTTCCATAAACCCTGAAATGCTGCTGCTACAAGATCGCGCAAACTTTTTCTGGGGTGGGCTGGCACCCAGCCACAGTTACTGGACATCGGCAGCAGCATGGTCCCACAAACATTCCTGGGGGTGGGCCGACATGTGGCCATTGCTCAATGAGACCATCCCCCAGAGGATCTGAGCTGGTCAGAGCCACAGTCCTTCAGAAGTGAGGATTGGGAAACACGGCCACATTTGAGATAAAACTCAGGAGGGAGGTGTCTTCTGGAAGCCTGACAACTTGGTCACAGACAGGGTAGAACTGGAGGGCAGGCAGAAGGCAGAGACAAAGGAATGGTGCTTCATTGCCAGTTGTGGAAAGCATAGAGTTCCAATACTAGAGACTGGGTAGCTGGGTGATGCCATTTTCACCCTTCCAGTACATGTGCAGATGAGCCTACACACACCACAGCAATCCCCCCCAGTAAGCTGAGCAGTGCCATCTACTGGAGAACGGAGCCATTGCACTAAACCTCACCCAACTGGGCCAACAGTTCTCTCAACAAACACAAATATATCCACCTGCTATGTTTACGGACTATGAAGTCCTTCATAACTTGACTTCTACTATGGGACACCAGATGTAATTTCAATCATACTTCATTCTGTTCACTACTCCTTTATTCTTTTTTTTTCTTTTTTTATTCTTGAATACAGAAAGAAAAAAACTATTTTATTTTCCATTTTTATTAAAAACGTTTTTCTTAGCAGGAAAAGACCTCTCTGACCTCAGCCGTAGCAATCTCTTACTCGGCACATCCCCAAAGGCAAGGGAATTAAAAGCAAAAGTGAATTACTGGGACCTTATGAAGATAAAAAGCTTCTGCACAGCAAAGGAAACAACCAACAAAACTAAAAGGCAACCAACGGAATGGGAAAAGATATTTGCAAATGGCATATCGGACAAAGGGCTAGTATCCAAAATCTATAAAGAGCTCATCAAACTCCACACCCGAAAAACAAATAACCCAGTGAAGAAATGGGCAGAAAACATGAATAGACACTTCTCTAAAGAAGACATCCGGATGGCCAACAGGCACATGAAAAGATGTTCAACGTCGCTCCTTATCAGGGAAATACAAATCAAAACCACACTCAGATATCACCTCACGCCAGTCAGAGTGGCCAAAATGAAGAAATCAGGAGACTATAGATGCTGGAGAGGATGTGGAGAAACGGGAACCCTCTTGCACTGTTGGTGGGAATGCAAATTGGTGCAGCCGCTCTGGAAAGCAGTGTGGAGGTTCCTCAGAAAATTAAAAATAGACCTACCCTATGACCCAGCAATAGCACTGCTAGGAATTTATCCAAGGGATACAGGAGTACTGATGCATAGGGGCACTTGTACCCCAATGTTTATAGCAGCACTCTCAACAATAGCCAAATTATGGAAAGAGCCTAAATGTCCATCAACTGATGAATGGGTAAAGAAATTGTGGTTTATATACACAATGGAATACTACGTGGCAATGAGAAAAAATGAAATATGGCCTTTCGTAGCAACATGGATGGAACTGGAGAGTGTGATGCTAAGTGAAATAAGCCATACAGAGAAAGACAGATACCATATGATTTCACTCTTATGTGGATCTTGAGAAACATAACAGAAACCCATGGGGGAGGGGAAGGAAAAAAAAATTAAAAAAAAAGAGGTTAGAGTGGGAGAGAGCCAAAGCATAAGAGACTGTTAAAAACTGAGAACAAACTGAGGGTTGATGGGGGGTGGGAGGGAGGGCAGGGTGGGTGATGGGTATTGAGGAGGGCACCTTTTGGGATGAGCACTGGGTGTTGTATGGAAACCAATTTGACAGTAAATTTCATATATTAAAAAAATAAATAAATAAATAAATAAATAAATAAATAAATAAAAAAAATAAAAACGTTTTTCTTTAATTTTTTGACTGTATTTTTTTGTAAATTTTTAAAATTCTATTTTACTTTCACCATTCCATTTTATTCTATTTTATTGTATTCATTGTTTCAAATTTTCAAATGTTTTCCTTTTTTTTTTCCTTTTTTTCATATCTTTCCCTTTTTTCTCTAATCTAGCAAGTTTCTTTCAACAACCAGACCAAAACACACCTAGCATCTAGCATCCTTTACTTGATTTCCTTGTGTTGTTTTTATTTTTTTTAATTTTAATTTATATTTACTTTATTAATTCATTTTCTTCTCCAAAATGACAAAATGAAGGAATTCACCCTAAAACAAAGAATAGAAAGAAATGACAGCCAGGGACTGAATCAACACAGATACAAGCAAGATGTCTGAACCAGAGTTTAGAATCACGATAATAAGAATACTAACTGGGGTTGAAAATAGATTAGAATCCTTTTCTGAGGAGATAAAAGAAGTAAATCTGGTCAGGATGAAATCAAAAATGCTATAACTGAGCTGCAATCTCAAATGGATGCCATGCGGCAAGGATTGATGAGGCAGAGCAACAAACTTAGCGATATAGAGGACAAATTTATGGAGAATAATGCAGAAAAAAAGAGGGAGACTATGGCAGCGGTGCCTGGGTGGCTCAGTTGGTTAAGTGTTCGACTTTCAGCTCAAGTCATGATCTCACGGTTCATGGGTTTAAGCCCCACATAAGGCTCTGTTCTGACAGCTTGGAGCTTGGAGCCTCCTTTGGTTTCTGTGTCTCCCTCTCTCTCTCTGCCCTTCCCCTGCTTGTTCTCTCTCTCTCTCTCTCAAAAAAAAATAAAAACATTAAAAAAATTAATTAAGAGGGAGATTAAGGCAAAAGAGCATGAAATAAAAATTAGAGTACTTGGTGACCATGAAAAAGGAACAAAATCAGAATCATAGGGTTCTCAGAAGATGAAGAGAAACAAAAAGGGGTACAAGTATTATGTGAGCAAATCATAGCAGGAAACTTTCCTAACCTGGGAAAAGACATAGACATCAAAATCCAGGACACACAGAAGACTCCCATTAGATTCAAAAAAATGGACCATCAACAAGGCATATCATAGTCAAATTCACAAAATACTCTGGCAAGGAAAGAATCATGAAATCAGCAGGGGAAAAAGAGCCCTTAACCTACAAGGAAAGACAGATAAGGTTTGCAGCAGACCTATCCACAGAAACTTGAAAGGAGTGGCAGGATATATTTATGTGGTGTATCATAAAATATGTAGCAAAAAATGCTTTATCCATCAAGGTTGGATTCCAAATAGGAGAGATAAAAATTTTCCCAGACAAACAAAAATTATAGGAGTTAATGTCCATTAAACCAGCCCTGCAAGAAATTTTAAGGCAGACTCTCTGAGGGGAGAAAAGATGGAAAAAAAAAAAAAAAAGACCAAAAGCAACAAAGACTAGAAAGGACCAGAGAACACCACTGGAAGCTCCAACTCTACAGGCAACATAATGGCAATAAATTCATATCTTTCAGTACTCACTCCAAATATCAATTGTCTAAACACTCCAATCAAAAGACATAGGGTAAGAGAGTGGATAAGGAAACAAGATCCATCTATATGATGTTTACAAGAGACCCATTTTATACCTAAAGTCACCTTCAGATTGAAAATAAGGGGATGGTAAACCACCTATCATGCTAATGGTCAACAACAGAAAGCCAGAGTAGCCATAGTTACATCAGACAATCTAGATTTTTAAATAAAGACTGTAACAAGAGATGAAGAAGGGCATTATATCATAATTAAGGGGTCTATCCACCAAGACCTAACAATTGTAGACATTTGTCCTCCAAATGTGAAGCACCCAAATATATAAATCAAATAATCACAAACATAAAGAAACTCATTGATAGTAATACCATAATAGTAGGGGACTTCAACACCACACTGACAGCAATGGACAGATCATTTAACAGAAAATCAACAAGGAAACAATGGCTTTAAATGACACAATGGACCAGATGGACTTAACAGATATATTCAGAACATTTCATCCTAAAGCAGCAGTGTGGGGGATAAGCTTAGGAATCCCCTGGGCTTACACCAATGGGTTAACAAGGAATAAAGAAATACAAAGCCATAAAATGCTCACAACTGAGTTTGGATAAATCAGATTGGTACCCCAAGAATAGGGAGGTGAAAAGGCAACCCAAAATAGAAAGGGGGTGCAGAGTCCCCAGAGTAGAAAGGGAGGGGCAAAGGCCCAAAATAGGAATGGGCACAAAGTCTCCCAACACATAGGTATATGAGGAAAGCAAGATTAGGCATGCAGGGCAAAAATTTAGTACTATAGAAGAAAAGTTGCTTTCATAGGAGGAAAGGGCAAAGTTAGGTAAACTGGTGAATTGGACCATGGACCACTGCGATGCAGGCAAAGAGCCCAGTGTGGAGATGGTTAACAAAAGAATGTGCCTAATTAACCCTGAGGTTATTCCCCCTATCTGTCTCATCCCCTAGGCTAACTAAGTTAAACAGACATGGTGCCTCCTGTCTGCTGTTAACAACCATCTGCCTGTCTGCCTGGCACCAGGATTTTGTTTTATATTGACCCAACCCGAAACACTGTATATATTCAAAACCCACCTTTTCCCTCACGTACCCAAGTTAATGTTCCCAGTTTCTTTGTCTCTTTATGCACACCCATCATGTTTGTAAACCTAATCTGAATAAATACGGGGCAAGGACCCTTATTTGGGTCTCTTATGTTTTCCCAGACATTAGCCATCTCTTGCTTTCAATCGTGCATCCCACTCTTTTGCTAAACAAGAAAGAACTTTAGACGCAGAGTCTACAACACAGCAGAATACACATTATTCTCAAGTACACAAGGAACATTCTCCATAATAGATCACATACTAGGACACAAATCAGCACTCAACAAGTACAAGAAGATCGAGATAACACTGTATATATTTTCAGAACACAATGCTATGAAACTCAAAATCAACCACAGAAAAAATTTGGAAAGATAAAAAATACATGGAGATTAAAGAACATCCTACTAAATAATGAATGGGGTAATCAAGAAAGTAAAGAGGAAATTCAAAATACATAGAAGCCGGGGCATCTGGGTAGCTCAGTCGGTTAAGCATCCAACTTCAGCTCAGGTCATGATCTCACAGTTTGTGAGTTCAAGGCCTGCATCAGGCTCTGTGCTGACAGCTCGGAGCCTGGAGCCTGCTTTGGATTCTGTGTACCCCCCTCTCTCTGCTCCTCCCCCGCTCAGGCTCTGTCTCTCTCTCTCCTTCAAAAATAAATAAAAACATTAAAAAAAAGTACATAGAAGCCAATTAAAATGATAACACCACAGCCCAAACGCCTGGGATGCAGCAAAGGTTGTCACAAGAGGGAACTATATAGTAATCCAAGCCTTCCTAAAGAAGGAAGAATGGTCTCAGACATACAAACTAACCTTACACCTCAAAGAGATGGAAAAAGAACAGCAAGTAAGACCCCAAACCAGCAGAAGTTGGGAAATAAGAAAGATTAAAGCAGAAATCAATGTTATCAAAACCAAAATAAATCAATAGAACAGACCAAGAGCTGGTTCCTTGAAAGAACTGACAAAATTGATAAACCCCTATCCATTTTGATCAAATAGAAAAAGGAAAGGTCCCAAATAAATAAAATCAAGAATGAAAGATGAGAGATCACAACCAGTACTGCAGCAATACAAATAATAATAAGAGAATATTATGAACAATTGATACACCAATAAAATGGGCAATTTGGAAGAAATGGACAAATTCCTAGAAACATACAAACTATCAAAATTGAAACAGAAAGAAATAGAAAGTTTGGTCAGCGCCATAAGCAGCAAAGAAATAGAATTAGTAACCAAATGGGCACCTGGGTGGCTCAGTCGGTTAGGCATATGACTTAGGCTCAGGTCATGATCTTGCACTTTCTGAGTTTGAACACTGCATCATACTCTATGCTAAAAACTCAGAGCCTGAACAAACTGAGGGTTGATGAGGGGTGGGAGGGGGGGAGGCGGGGTGATGGGTATTGAGGAGGGCACCTTTTGGGATGAGCACTGGGTGTTGTATGGAAACCAATCTGACAATAAACTTCATATATTGAAAAATTAAAAAAAAATAAAAAAAAAAAATAAAAACTCAGAGCCTGGAGCCTAATTCAGATTCTGTGTCTCCCCATCTCCCTGCCCCTCCCATATTCATGCTGTGTCTCTCTCTGTCTCTCAATAATAAATAAACGTTAAAAATTAAAGAAAAAGAATAAGTAATAGAAAATCTCCCAAAAAACAAGAGTCCAGGATGGATGGCTTTATATGGGAATTCTACAAAAAATTTAAAGAAGAATTAACACCTACTATCTTGAAGATGTTCCAAAAAATAGAAATGGAAGAAAAAGTTCCAGACTCTTTCTATGAAGCCAGCTTTACATTGATTCCAAAACCAAAGACCCCACTAAAAAGGGGAACTATAGACCAATTTCCCAAATGAACATAGATGCAAAGATCCTCAACAAGATACCAGACAACTGGATCCAACAATACATTAAAAAAATTATTCACTATGACCAAGTGGATTTATACCTGGGATGCAGGGTTGGTTCAATATCTACAAAACAATCAACGTGATTCATCACATCAGTAAAATAAAGGACAGAAACCACATGATCCTCTCAACAGATGCAAGGAAAGCACTTGACAAAATACACCATCCTTTCGTTAATGTTTTATTTATTTTTGAGAGACAGAGACAGAGTGTGAGTAGGAGAGGGGCAGAGAGAGAGGGAGACATAGAATCTGAAGCAGGCTCCAGGCTCTGAGCTATCAGCACAGAGCCCATTGGAGGGCTCAAACTCATGAACCACGAGATCATGACCTGAGCCAAAGTTGGACACTTAACCAATGGAGCCACACAGGCACCCCTAAATACAGCATCCTTTCTTAATAAAAACCCTCAAGAAAGTAGGGATGAAAGGAAGGGTCATACCTCAAGATCATAAAATCCATATGTGAAAGACCCAATGTTAATATCATTAATCTGTAATGGGATTAATGGGAAAATGCTTAATGGGGAAAAACTGAGAGCTCTCCCCCTAAGGTCAGGAACACAACAGGGATGTCCACTCTGGCCACTGTTACTCAACATAGGTTTGGAAGTCTTAGCCTCAGTAATCAGACAACACAAAGGAAAAAAAGTCATCCAAATTGGCCAGGAGGAAGCCAAACTTTCACTCTTCACAGATGGCATGATACTCTGCATGAAAACCCAAAAGATTCCACCAAAAACTGCTAGAACTGATCCATGAATTCATGAGAGTTGCAGGATATAAAATCAATGTACAGAAATCGGTTGCATTCCTATACACCAATAATGAAGCAATAGAAAAAGAAATCAAAGAGTCGATCCCATTTACGATTGAACCAAAAAACATAAAATACCTAGGAATAAACATAACCAAGGAGGTGAAAAATCTATACACTGAAAACTATAGAAAGCTTATTAAAGAAATTGAAGAAGACATAAAAAAATGGAAAAATATTCCATGTTCCTGGATTGCAAGAACAAACATTGTGAAAATGTCAGTAATACACAAAACAATCTACATATTCAATGCAATCCCTATCAAAATAACACCAGAATTCTTCACAGAGCTAGAAAAACCAATCCTAAAATTTGTATGGAACCAGAAATGACCCTGAATATCAAAAGCAATCTTGAAAAAGAAAACCAAAGCTGGAGGCCTCACACTCCCCAACTCCAACATGTATTACAAAGTTGTAATCATCAAGACAGTATGGTACTGGCACAAGAACAGACACTCAGATCAATGGAACAGGATAGAGAACCCCAAAATGGACTTATAAATGTATGATCAACTAATCTTTGACAAAGTAGGAAAGAATATCCAATGGAATAAAGACAGTCTCGTAAGCAAATGGTGCTGGGAAAATTGGACAGCGACATGCAGGAAAAAAACACTGGACCACTTCTTACACCATACACAAAAATAACTCAAAATGGATGAAAGACCTTAATTTAAGACAGGAAGCCATCAAAATCCTAGAGGAGTAAGCAGGCGAAAACATCTAACCTTGGCCGTAGCAACTTCTTACTCAAAATGTCTCCAGAGGCAAGGGAAACAAAAGCAAAAATGAACCATTAGGACCTCATCAAAATAAAAAGCTTCTGCACAGCAAAGGAAACAATCAGCAAAACTAAAAGGCAACTGGCAAAATGGGAGAAGATATTTGCAAATGACATATCAGATAAAGGGTTAGTATGAAAGATACTAGATAAAGAACTTATCAAACTCAACATCAAAAGAAAAAAATCCAGTGAAGGAATGGGCAAAAGACATAAATAGACACTTCTCCAAAGAAGACATCCAGATGGTGAACAGACACATGAAAATTGCTCAACATGACTCATCATCAGGGAAATATAAATCAAAACCACAATGAGATACCACCTCACAGCTGTCAGAATGTCTAAAATTAACAACTCAGGCAACAACATATGTTGGTGAGGATGCTAAGAAAGACCTCTTTTGCACTGCTGGCAGGAATGCAAACTGGTCCAGCCCCTCTGGAAAACATTATGGAGATTCCTCAAAAAGGAGGTTCCTTAAAAATAGAAATTCCCTATGACCCAGCATTTTCACTACTAGGTATTTATCCAAGGGATACAGGTGTGATGTTTCGAAGGGGCACATGCACCCCAATGTTAAAGCAGCGCTATTGACAATAGCCAAAGCATGGAAAGAGCCCAAATATCCATCGATGGATAAATCAATGGATAAAGAAGATGTGGTATATGTATACAATGGAGTACTACTCGTCAATCAAAAACAATAAAATTTTGCCACTTGCAATAACATGAGTGGAACTGGAGGGTATTATGCTAAGTGGAATTAGTCAGTCAGAGAAATACAAATATCATATGACTTCACTCATATGAGGAATTTAGGATATAAAACAGATGAACATAAGTGAAGGAAAGCAAAAATAATATAAAAACAGTGAGGAGGACAAAACATTAAAGATTCTTAAATATAGAGAACAAACAGAGGGTTGCTTGAGGTGTTGTGGGAGGGGGGATGGCCTAAAAGGGTAAGGGGCATTAAGGAATCTACTCCTGAAATCACTGTTGCACCATATGCTAACTAACTTAGATGTAAATTAAACAATAAATAAATTTTAAAAAAGAGAATCTTGAAAGCAGCCAAAGTGTACTTGCATATTACATATAGGGTAACACCATTTCCAATGACAAAATATTTGTCATCTGAAACCCTCAGGACAAGAGGGAAATGGTACAATAGTTTTCAAGTACTGAAAGTAAAGAACTATCAATTGAGAAACAATATACTTCTGGAAAAAAAGAGGAAATAAAGACATATGCAGATGAAGGAAAACTAAAATACTTTGTCACCAACAAACTATTTTAGAATACTAAACAACTATTAAAGAATACTAAAGTAATTTCATGAAAATGAAAGTAAATAATAAAAGAAAGAATATTTGAGCAATAAGGAAGAAACAACAGAAAGAAAAGTGAATAGGTTCATTTGACTTCGTGAGTCACTCATATTTGATGATTGAAACAAAATATAACACAATCTGAAACTCAAAACAATAATATTTAAAAGAAAGCTATAGTTAACTAAATAGAAATAAAGCGGGAACCCTGGGTGGCTCAGTTGGTTGAGTGTCTGACTTCGGTTCAGGTCATGATCTTGCGATTTGTGAGTTCGAGCCCCACATAAGGCTCTGTGCTGACAGCTCAGAGCCTGGAGCCTGCTTCAGATTCTGTGTCTCCCTCCCTCTCTCTCTGACCCTCCCCCACTCATGCTGTGTCTCTCTCTGTCAAAAATAAATAAACACTAAAAAAAATTTTTTAAATAAATAGAAATAAAGCTTCTGTACTCCACTTGAAGTAATAAAATCTGTACACCAGTAGACTATAATAATATTATCATATATTATTATATAATATATTATATATTATATTATATAATTTTATAATATAAATATTATTATAATAGGGTAATCGCTGAGAACATTCTACAAAGCCTATAACCAACAATTATAAATATAATAGATGGAATCCTAAAAAGTAGCTGAATAATGTACAAGACTAGAAAAATAGAAGGATGAAAAAATTGGATACAAACAGAAAACAAATTAAAAAATGACAGATCTAAATACTAGTATGTCAATGATTATCTTAAATGTAGAGTCTAAATATAACAATTAAAAGTAAGACATTAGCAACGTAAATAAAAAGAACACTTCCTAACTATATTCTGCTTGTAAGAAATTGAACTAAAATTCAATGACCTATAAGGCTGAAAACAAAAGGATGGAAATTGATACACCATACATAGTTTAATTTTTAATGGGTGGTAGTGGCTTTACTAGTATCTGGTAAATAGATTTCATGGCAAAGAAAATTATTAGAGATAAAGAGAAATATTATATAATGATAAAATTTTTGATTCACCAAAAATCTACAGTTATCATGGTGTATATGCACCAGACAATAAAATACCAAATTATATGAAACAAAAGCCAAAGAGCTCAAAGAAAAATAGGCATATTCATAATTGTAGATGGGAACTTCAAAATCCTCTCAAAGAAAATGAAAGAAGTGATAGGAAACCAGCAAAATATTAATAAATGGGCCAGAGATATCTTCCGTGCATAGGCTTAAAATGGCCACCATGCTGCTTACTCCTTCACATCAGACTAGAATAGTTACCCAAAGTCTGAAAATCAAACTCAAATTTGTACACATCAAATTGCTTTAAAAATATTTAATAGGGGTGCCTGTGTGGTTCAGCCTGTGTCTGACTCTTGTTTTGTCTCATAGTTCATGAGTTTGAGCCCCACATCGAGCTCTGCACTGATGGTAGAGAGCCTGCTTGGGATTCTCTCTCTCCTTCTCTCTCTGCCCCTCCCTCACTCTCTCTCTCAATATAAAGAAATAAACATATATGTTTAATAAACTATAAACAATATGGAAATTGCAAATAAACATAGCCAATAAACATTTAGCCATTTAGAGCATATCTACTTCTTATACCCTGAGAATTACGCCTCATATAAGCTTACCATAGATAAGACAAACACTGTAGGTATAAGAACCCAAATTATTGCTGCCCTTTGAAGCTCTCTGGCTCAGAAACTCTTCATCTTGCTACTGAGTGACATCCCTAAAATAAGCCCCCTCTCAAATCTTCTTTCTCCTGGGAAGTCCCTTGTTCTATTCCCCTTGTGTTTGGTGCCCTTACACCACTGTCTCTGGAGGGTCTCTTACTCAACCTTGTACAAGTACTGCCCAATAAGTCTTGTTATGTGTTACTTATGCTTGTGGTTTGTCTCCTTCTTGATCTACCCTGAAATCCTCTGACTTACAACATAAGGATATAGAAGATACGAATGATGCGATCTACCAACAGGATGCAATTGACATATATAGAATGTACACTAATTTTTTCAAGTGTTCGTGAAACACTCACAAAGGTTGACTATCCATAAAAAAACTACAACATATATATAGAATTAAAATCATACAAAATTTATTCTCTGGCATAATGAAATACAATAGGAAGTGAATAGCAGAAAGGCATTTGAAAATTATTAAACACTTGGAAATAAACATGTTTCTAAATAATATATGGGACAAAGAGAAGGTATCAAAGGAAATAAAAAAATATATATATATAAAACTAAATGTACATGAAAATATAACATATTAAAATGTGTGGATACAGTGAAAGCACTGGTAGGAAGGAGTTTTTAATCACTTAAAGCTTACATTTAAAAGAGGAGGGGCCTCCTGGTGTCTAGAACAACTACATGTTTCCTGTGGAAGAGGACCAGTGTCACCCTGTTAAAAGTGCATGTCCTGCCCATGACTTTCAAAAGCAGGAAATGTAACTGACAAAATGAGGAGGCAGAGGAATATGTCTCAAATGAAAGAATAGGACAAAACCACAGCAAGAGACCAAACTGAAAACGATATAAGTAACATGCCAGATAGAGAATGTAAAGTAATAATCTTAAAGATACTCACTGGACTTGAGAAAAAAATGTAGGTTTTCAGTGAACCATTGATCAAGGGATAAAAAAGAAACAATCATAAATAACACAATAAATAAAATTAAACTAGATGGAATAAATAACAGGCTAGAGGAAGTAAAAGAATGAAGTAATGACCTGGAAGACAAAATAAAGAAAAGTAATCAAGCTGAGCAGCTGAAAGGGAAAACTATGTAATATGAGAATAAACTTATGAAACTCAATGAGTCCATCAAGCATAACATTTACATTGAAGGGATCACAGAAGAAGAGAGAAAGGGGGTCAGAAAATTTATTTGAAGAAATAATAGCTGAAAACTAATCTGGGGAAGGAAACAGACATACAGATCCAGGAAGCACAGAAAACCCTCCCCAAAAGGTCAATAAAAGGAGGATAACACCAAGACACATAGTAATTAAAATGGCAAAAAAAAAAAAAAATGCTGATAAAGAAAAAAAATTAAAGCAGCAAGAGAAAAGAAGACACTTACATGCAAGGGAAACCCCATAAGGCTATTAGCAGATTTTTTCAGCTGAAACTACATGGTCAGAAGGGAGTATCATGGTATATTCAAACTTCTGAAAGAAAAAAAAATCTGCAGTCAATATTCTATCCAGCAAGGCTATCATTCACAATAGTAAGAGAGATAAAGAGCTTCTCAGACAAATAAAAACTAAAGGAATTCATGATCATTAAATGAGCCTTAAAATAAATGTTAAAGGAGACTCTTTGAATGGAAAGGAAAGATCATAAATGAGAGTATGAAAAGTAGGAGACACAAAAGCAGTAAAAATAAGTATATCTGTAAAAATAAGTCAAGGTATTCACAAAATAAAAGGATGTAACATGTGAAACCATATACCTAAAATGGGGAGGGGAAGAAAGAAAGAATTGCTTCCAGATTGACAATCAACCTAATATAGACTGTTTTATACATAGGTTATTATATATAAGCCAAATGGTGAGCACAAAGCAAAAACCAGTAATAAATATGCAAGAATAAGGAGAAAGAAATCCAAGTACGTCATTAAGGAAAGCCAGCAAACCATGAAAGAGAGCAAGAGGAAAGAAAAGGATTGGGAAAAAAACTATAAA
Source organism: Panthera uncia (assembly GCF_023721935.1). NCBI lineage: Eukaryota > Metazoa > Chordata > Mammalia > Carnivora > Felidae > Panthera > Panthera uncia. The sequence continues at coordinate 101,232,281 of NC_064817.1, forward strand.
TAAATAAATAAATAAATAACACAAAACAAGTAACATATTGGCAATAAATACATATATATTGGTAATAACTTTGAATGTTAATGGACAAAATGCTCCAATAAAAAGATAGCATGAAAGACTGGATTGAAGAAACAGTAGCCATCTATATGCTGCCTACAAGAGACTCATTCCATGCCTAAAGACACATGCAGATTGAAAGTGAGGGGATAGAGAAACATTTATCATGGAAATGGTAAATAAAATAAAGCTGTACAGTGAGGGGATATAATGAGGGGATAGAGAAACATCTATCATGGAAATAGTAAATAAAATGAAGTTGGTATAGTGATATTTACATCAGACAAAACAGACTTTAAAACAAAGTCTGTAATAAGAGGACCATTGTAATAAGGGGAAATCCAAGAAGAATTAACAAGTGTAAATATTTGTTCACTCAATACGGGAGCACCCAAATACATGAAATAGTTAATAACATATATAAAGGAAATAATTTATACCAATACAATAATAATATGGGACCTTAATATCCCATTTAACTTGATGAGCAGATCATTCAAACAGAAAATCAACAAGGAAACAGTGGTTTTGAACGACACACTCTACCAGATGGATTTCACAGATATACTGAGAACATTCCATCCTAAAACAGCAGGATATACCTTTTCTTCAAGTGCACACGGAACATTCTCCAGAAGAAATTACATATTAGGTCACCAAAGAAGGCTACCAAAATCCAAAAATATTGAAGACATATCATGCATCTTTTTTGACTATGACTCTATGAAACTAGATATCAACTATAAGAAAAAAATCTGGAAGGACCACAAATACATAGAAGTTAAATAACATGTTACTAAACAATGAATGGGTCAACCTAGAAATCAAAGAATAAATCAAAAGTTACATGTAGACAAATGAAAATGAAAACATAATGGTCCAAACTCTTCGGGAAGAGAGGGAATTTTATAGCAATACAGGTCTACCTAAAGAAGCAATAAAAATCTCAAATAACCTAACCTTACATTTAAAGAAGCTAGAAGAACAACAAACAAAATCTAGAGCCAGTAGAAGGAAGGAGATAATAAAGATTAGAGGAGAAATAAATAATACAGGAACTAAAAAAGCAATAGAACAGATCAATGACTCCAGGAGCTGGTTCTTTGAAATGATCAACAAAATTGATAAACCTCTAGCCAGAGTCATAAAAAAAAAAAAAGAGTACTCAAAAAACAAAACCACAAATTAAAGAGAAGAAATAACAATTGACACCACAGAAATACAAACAACTGTAAGTAAATATTATGAAAAATCACATACCAAAAACTTGGACACTATAGGAGAAATCAGTAAATTCCTAGAAACATATAACCTACCAAAACTGAAGCAGGAAGAAATAGGAAATCTGAATACACCAGTTACAAGTAATAAAATTGAATGAGTAATAAAAAAACTACCAAAATTAAAAAAGTTAATAACCAGATGGATTCACAAGTGAATTCTACCAAACATTTAAAAAGAGTTAATACCTATGCTCCTCAAAATATTCCAAAAAGTAGGAGAGGAAGGAAAACTTTCAAATTTATTATATGAGGCCAGCATTACCCTGATACCAAAACTAGATAAAGAAATCACTTATAAATAGAACTATAGGCCAATATCTCTGATAAACATAGATGCAAAAATCCTCAAGAAAATACTAGCAAACTGGGGCGCCTGGGTGGCTCAGTCAGTTAAGCATCCAACTCAGCTCAGGTCATGATCTCACGGTCCATGGGTTTGAGCCCCGCATCGGGCTTTGTGCTGACAGCTCAGAGCCTGGAGCCTGTTTCAGATTGTGTGTCTGTTCTGCCCCCACTTATGCTCTCTCTCTCTCTCTTAAAACTAAATAAACATTTAAAAATTTTAAAAAATACTAGCAAACTGAATCCAACAATACACTTAGAAAATCATTCACCATGATCAAGTGGGATTTATTTCTAGGATGCAAGGGTGGTTCAATATTTGCAAATCAATCAATTTGATACATCACATAAATAACAGAAAAGGTATAAACCATATGATCATTTCAATAGATGCACAAAAAGCATTTGACAAAGTACAATATCCATCCATGATAAAAACCCTCAACAAAGGTTTAGAGGGACCATACCTCAACATAATAAAGGCCTTATGAATAACCCATAGCAGACATCATACTCAATGAGAAAATACTGAGAGCTTTTCCCCTAAGGTCAAGAACAAGACAAGGAAGTCCACTCACTACATTAATTCAACATAATACTGGAAATCACAGCCACAGCAATCAGACAGAAAAAGAAATAAAAGGCATATAAATTCTTAAGGTAGGAGTCAAAGTTTCACCCTTTGTAGATGGCATGATACTATATGTAATAGATATATATTATATTTATCCATATCTATATCTATGTAGATATATATCAAAGATTCTACCAAAAAAACTACTAATACTAATAAGTGAATTCAGTAAACTTGCAAGATAAAAAAATCAATCTACAGAAATCTGTTGCATTTTCATACACTAATAATGAAACAGAAGAAAGACAAATTAAGAAAAATATACCATTTACAATTATACCCAAAACAATAATATACCTAGGAATAAACCTAAAAAGAGGTGAAAGAATTGAACTCTGAAAACTATACAATGATGAAAGAAATTGAAGACAACATAAAAAAAATTGAAAGACATTTCATGCTCATGGATTGGAAGAACAAACATTGTAAAATTGTCCATATTTTACTAACAAAGCCATCTACAGATTCAATGAAATACCTATCAAAATATCAACAACATATTTTACATTTATAGAACAAATAATTCTCATATTTGTGTGGAACCCAAAAGACCTCAAATTGCCAAAAATATCTTGGAAAAGAAAAATAAAATTGGGGGTATCACAATTCCAGGCTTCAAGTTATATTACATAGCTGTAGTAATCAAAACAGTATGGTATTGGAATGAAAATAGACACATAGATCAATAAAATAGAACAAAAAACCCAGAACTAACCCCACAATTGTATGGTCAATTAATATTTGACAAAGCAGGAAACAATATTTAATGGGAAAAGGACAATCTCTTCAACAAATGGTATTGGGAAAATTGGATATCTACATGCACAAGAATGAAACTTGGACCACTTTCATACACCATAAACAAAAATAAATTCAAAATGGATGAAAGACCTAAATATGAGACCTAAAACTATAAAAATCCTAGAACAGAGCACAAGTAGTAATTTATTTGACATTGGCTATAGCAACATCTTACTAGACAAGGCTGAGGCAAGGAAACAAAAGCAAAAATAAACTGTCGGGACTACATCAAAATAAAAAGCTTCTACATAGCAAAGGAAACAATCAACAAAATTAAAAAAACAACCTACTGAATGGGAAAAGATATTTGCAAATGACATATCAGATAAAGAGTCAGTATCCAAAATATATAAAGAACTTATACAATTCAATATAAAAAAGGCCACAAATATTCCAATTAAAAATAGGCAGAAGACATGAATAGATACTTCTCCAGAAGTATCTGTGAAATTTAAGAAGACATCCAGGTGGCCAACAGACACATGAAAAGTTGCTCAACATCACTCATCATCAGGGAAATACAAATCAAAACTACAGTGAGATATTATTTTACACCTTTCAGAATGACTAAAGCCAAAAACACAAGAAAAAAGTATTGGTGGGGATGTGGGGAGAAAGGAAACCTGTGCACTGTTGGTGGGAATGCAAACTGGTGCAGCCACTGTGGAAGACAATATGGAGGTTCCTCAAAAAGTTAAAAATAGAACTACCTATGGGGCACCTGGGTGGCTCAGTCGGTTAAGCATCTGACTTTGGCTCAGGTCATGATCTCACCATTCATGAATTTTAGCCCATCGGGCTCTGCACTGACAGCTTGGAGCCCACTTTGGATCCTTGGCCTCCCTCTCTCTCTGCCCCTCCCCTGCTCGCTCGCTCTCTCTCTCTCTCTCTCAAATCAATAAACACTAAAAAAAAAAAAAAAAAAAAAAAGAACTACCTTATGATCCAGGAATTCCACTACTGGGTATTTACCCCCAAATTACAAAAACATTAATTCAAAGTGATACATGCACCCTTAGGTTTATAGCATTATTTACAATAACCAAGTTATGGAAGCAGCCCAATTGTCCATGGATACATGAATGAATAAAGAAGCGGTGGTATCTATATGAAGTTTTGCCATTTCTGACAACATCGAGCTAGAGAGTATAATGCTAAACAAAATAAGCCAGTCAGAAAAAGACAACTACCATATGATTTCACTCATGTGAAATTTAAGAAACAAAACAAATGAACAAAGGAAAAAAAGAAAGAGACAAACCAAGAAACAGAAACAGACTCTTAGCTATAGAGAACTGATGGTTAACAGGGGGGAGGTTGGTGGGAGGATGGATGGAATAGGTGATGTGGATTCAAGAGTATGCTTATTATGATGAGTACTGAGTAATGTATAGAATTGTTGAATAACTATATTGTACACCCAGAAACTCATATAATACTTTGTTAACTTCATTGGAATTAAAGTAAACTTAATAAGAAAAAATAAAATATAAAACGTGAGGGGCCTCAAATCAATAATCTTTCCCAAAATACTAGAAGAAGAAAATAAACCCAATAAAATTAAAAATAAAAAACTAAAGATTAGAGTAAAAATCAATAATATTGAAATTAGAAATATAATCTAAAAGATCATTATAACAAATTTATTTTCAAAAAGTTAACTGGATCAGGCTGTTCTCCATAATTAAATGGTGTCACTGGCTGGATTCCATATACAGGCAGGGCTGCAGGCAGGGCCTCATGGTCAAGATGGGCCCTTGAGCTGTACTTTGTGATTAGTCATGGCTACAGGTTGTGCTCAGAATGTGGTTAGGATAACAGGTTATGATTTGGGATCAGAAAAGCCATTAGCTGTACTCCACAGTAGAGCAAGGTCACTGGTCAACTTTCTGGTCAGGTGGGCCCTCCAGCATATCCTGACATTGGGTAGGGTTTGAGGCTGAATGCAGTGGTCAAGCATCATTTTCATCCAGGCTATGTTTAGTAATGAGATAGTGCCTTAGGTTAAGTTTTGCTGCTGGGTGAGGATGTAGGCTGAGATCTATGACTGGGAGGTACAATGGGCTCAGCTCAAAGTCTGCCAGGGTCACTATTCAGGGTGAGACTGGTCAATAATTGGATAGGGTTGCTGTCTTGGCTCCCTGCCCAGTGTGAGGCTATAGGATGGATTCCACAGCTTCCCAGGTTCTCTTGTCAAGCTTTCTGTTTGGGCCGGCCTGGAGGCTATGCTCACCAATTGGGAAAGGCTTCAGACTTGGTTCACTGCTTGGGAAGAATAATAGAATAGGCTTCACACTTGCTACTGTCTATTAACTAGGAAATCAAACCAAGTACAACTGCCAACCATGCTTATTAGCCAGATGGAGCCACTGGCTCAGCTCTACAGATGGGCAGAGCCACTAGCTAAGCTCTTTAATTGGGTATTGATTGCTATAGGCAGGAATGCCATCTGGTAATATCTGAGTCCTGGTTGCTATAATTCTTGCCCTTTGTCTGTTTCTTTGTGATCACCAATTTTCAAGCTCTATGGATTCCCCCAATGATCCCCATGAAGGAAGACCTGATTGGGCTTTCTTGGAAGTGTCCCACAGTGCTGAAGAAGTTCTATGTCTACATCAGGCTCTCTTTTCCCACTGGATATAGCATAGGCCTAGAGGGGTCCTCTTAGTGTGGCACTGTGACAGCCTAGGGAAGGGGCAATGTGGTGAAAGTGAAACTGTTCCTCTTACCATCTAATGTGGACCTTCTTGGCCTCTGTAATCCAGGAGGTGGTTCAGCCTCACCCTCTGGTTCTTGGATTTTGATAATGGTGTCTTATTTATGGATAGTTGATAGTTGCCCTTCTTATAAGGAAAACTAGCATTGGGAATGATCTATGTCACAATATTGGTGACTTTAAGTTAGTCAATATTTTTACTATTAATTACAGACTTTAACAACCTGTAAGTCATGTATTTCAAGAAGTTGTCTCAGCTTAGAAGTTGTGTATCATCTGCAAACTTGTTTCAACTTCCCAGTCTTTACCAAAGTCACTGATCAACACAACTTGCTTCTCTTACTTGGTACATTGCTCTTGCTTAAAGAATATATAAACCACTATTAATTTCTGGGCAGAAATTATAGGTTTAAATATGACACTTAGATCCTGATTTTTTTTTTTGTTTTCAATACTTTATATCTGAAGGAAACAGCTGTTCCACCACTCCTAATAATACCTTTTCACCACTATTATTCAGTGTATTATTGGAACTTCTAGCCATAGCAATAGGAGAAGAAAAAGAAATAAAAGGCATACAGATTAGCAATGAAGAAATGAAAATGCTATTATTTATGTATGACATAATTATCTATGTAGAAAATATCAAATAAATTAAGCAAAGTTTTTAGAAATAATAAGTGAATACATAAAGGTGAAACGATATAAGATCAGATAGCAAAAATCAATAAATTTTATATACTCACAATGAACATGTAGAAACAAATTAAAAGCATAATACCATTCAGATTTCTTCCCATGAAAACTAAAATCTTACATATGAACATCACAAAACATGTACAGAATCTACATTTAAAATTGAAAAATGATAATAAAGAAATCAAAGAACACTAAAATAATATGACCAAAATACCACATTACTGGATTGGAACATGTGAATTATCCTCCAAATGGATCTGTGTGTTTAATGTGGTAACCATCGAGATATAGAAAAGTTAATCCAAATTTATACAGAAAGGCATGGGTCCTAGAATAGCAAAGTAATCTTGACAAAGAGGAACACGGTGGGAGAAATCAGTCTACCCAACATTAAGGCCTACTATATAGCTATAATAACCAATACAGTGTGGTATTATGGAGGAATAAAACATAGATAAATAAAATAGAATGAATAAAACCAAGAAACACACAAAAATATGCTCAGCTGATCTTGACAAAAAATAAAAAGTACATTAGATAAAGGATCATTTTTTTAAACTAATGATTCTGGATATCTAACAACAACAACAACAACAAAAACCCACAAAAATAACACAAGTAAATAAACTTAAACCTAGGCACTGTACACCTTATAAAAAAAAAACCTAAAGTGGTTCATGCAACTCAATTATAAATATAAAACTATAAAATTTTTAGGAAAAAACATAGGAGAAAATCTTCAGAATCTACATCTTGGTGAAAAGTTCTTAGACTTGACACCAAAAGCATGATCTGTAAAAGGGAAAAATAATAATTTGGAACTCATCAAGATTAAGCAATTTTGCTCTGTGAAATAATCTGTATGGAAGATAGAAAGACAAGCCAGATACTGGGAGAAATTATTTTCAAATTACATATTCAGTAAGGGAATTATGTCCAGAATATAAAAAAGAACTCTCTAATCTCAACAGTAAGCAAACAATCTAATTAGAAAATGGGCAAAAGATATGAACACCTGTTTCACCAAAGAGGATTTACAGATGGCATATAAGCACATAAAAAGATGTTCAATATCATTATCTATCAGGAAATGAAGATTAAAATTATAATTAGACCCCACTAGAGATAAGAATGGCTAAAATGAAAAATAGTGATAAAACCAAATGTTGATGAGGATCCAGAGAAAGTGGTTTGCTTATATGCAGCTGTTAGTAATGTAAATGGCACAATGACTCTGGAAAATAGTTTTTCATTTCTTTTTAAAACAAAACTTGTAATTGCCATACAACCCAGCAATTGAACTTCATTTCTCAGAAAAATAAAAACTTATGATCAGTTAAAAAAAAACTGTACACAAATGTTCCTAGGAGTTTTACTTCTAATAGTAAAAAATTAGAAACAGCTCATATGTCTTTTAATAAGTGAATAGTTAAATAACTTGTAGTATGTCCATATGATGTTTGATGGTCAATTTTATGTGTCAACTTGATTGGCCACAAAATGTCAAGACTTCGGTCAAATGTTATTCTGTGGGATACCAATTATGCGTATATTATTTCTTTTTAGTGTATCACTTAGTTCTCTAATTTTCCCCTCATACTCCTGGCCCTTTGTAGCAACGTGGATGGAACTGGAGAGTGTGATGCTAAGTGAAATAAGCCACACAGAGAAAGACAGATACCATATGTTTTCACTCTTATGTGGATCCTGAGAAACTTAACAGAAACCCATGGGGGAGGGGAAGGAGAAAAAAAGAAGAGGTTAGAGTGGGAAAGAGCCAAAGCATAAGACACTCTTAAAAACTGAGAACAAACTGAGGGTTGATGGGGGGTGGGAGGGAGGGGAGGGTGGGTGATGGGTATTGAGGAGGGTAACTTTTGGGATGAACACTGGGTGTTGTATGGAAACCAATTTGACAATAAATTTCATATATTGAAAAAAAAATGTTATTCTGGGTGTGACTGTGAGGATATTTCTGAATGATATTAACATTTGAAGTGATAGACTGTTTAAAACAGATTGCCCATTCTAACATGGGTGAGCCCCATCCAATTGGTTAAAAACCAGAGGAAAACAAAAAGCTGGCCTTCCACAAGTAAAAGGGAATTATTCCTACCTGTCTTTGAGCTCCATGCTGATTTTTTTTTCTACTTTTGGTACTGAATAGAAACATTTACTCTTCTTGGCTCTCCAGCCCACAGGCCTTTGAACTAGAACTATATCACTGACTCTCCTGATTCACAGGGCTTCAAACTTGGACTAGATGTACACACAATCCAGATTGCTTACTGCAGATCTTGGAACTTGAAGGAAGGAAGGAAGGAAGGAAGGAAGGAAGGAAGGAAGGAAAGTATATCTTATTGTTTTTGTTTCAGTGGAAAACCCTAATACAGATTTTGGTAACAGTGGTTATAGAAGAACAGAATTTTAAGGATGAGTTTTCAGAATCGGTTCTGAGGATTTTGAAACTGGCACTCAAATTTGATTAGACTTATATGTTAATGACTATTTCCAGTAGTGAAGAGTGTATTGATAGTCCATGGTGTGATCTAGCAGTAAAGACATATAAAATATCACCATTGGATACCCCTCATCAACCACTTATAAGAAACAAGGATCTGGGTGGGTATGCATATGATACTTTTGAATATTTTTCTCAAAATAATGCATATGTGACTGGTTTTTCCTAATGTTGCTAGAGAAAGTGGAGAAAGAAAAAGATGAGCTAAGCGTTCAAATTCCTAGGTCAATTGCTGCATATAGCATTTTAATTTTTTATAGTGTCTTGAAGAAGACCATATGCCCTATGGCTGCAGGTCTGAGATTGCTGAAAAATCAAATACATACCCTCATCTTACAACTAGTTGAATTATAATGTAAGTTGAACTCCTAGCCTCATTGGGTATCTACTGTTACAGTAAGGCATTGATTGTGAAGGAATAGGATCGTGAAAATTGGAATTGGAATGAATGGAGACGCTTTGATGAAGCTGGGGATATTGAGCATTATGATGAGTCTTCTTTGCCAGTGAAAGAGGCCTCTCCATCCCCAGTGGAAGTAGCCTTTTCACCTCTCTTTTATAGGATTAACCATGATTGCCTGAAGAAATTTTAATGGCCTTCCCCAAGGCAGTTGCCATGCAAGATATTGCTATGTCTCCTTAGGATCCACCCCCAATATTTTTCTTTGCTTCTAGACTTGTAACTAGACTAAAGCCCCAGCGGCCCTCTAAAGGTGAGGTATGAAGCGTGAACTATGAAAAATTACACTACTCTTCAAAAGAAGTACTTAAGTTTTCTAATTTATATTGACAGAAATCTGGGGAAGATGTATAGGGATAGATACTAACAGTGTTGGATAATGGTGGAAGGAACATAAAGTTGGATCAGGCCAAATTTTTTGATAAAAGCTCACTAAAAACGCTGACTAATACACCATAGAACACTACTCAGTAAAAATGGGGCAGAAACTATTAATGCATACAACAACTTAAGTGAATATACAAGGAATTGAGCTGAGATAAATAAGCTAATAAGAAAAAGTTATATACTGTTTGATTCAATTTATTTAACATACCTGAAATGACAAAATTACAGAAATGAAGAACAGAGTAGTAATTAACAGGGGTTACAGAGGGAGGATGTTTGCAGGGGACATAGTTCATAAAAGAGCAGTACTAGGGATATTTATGGTGATGTAACTGTTTTGTATTCTGACTCTCAATACAGAAACTTGCACATGTGAGAAAATTTCATGGTGTTAAATATAGACATACACACACAATCACTGAAATGAGAACAAGTAAATCTGCAGAAATCTGAATAAAATCAATGGACTGTATCAATGTCAATATCCTGGTTGTAATATTGTAACATATTTTTGCAAGATGTTACCATTGGACTTAATCAAGGAAATATGAATTTCTCTGTATTACTTTTAAACAATTTTTAATTACAGTATAACTAACATACATAGTTGTATTGGTTTGGGTATACAATGCAATGATTTGACAATTCTATACATTACACAGTGTTCATCATGATAAGTGTACTCTTAATCCTCTTCATCTACTTCATCCATCCTCCCCACCCACCTTCTCTCTGATAACCACCAGTTTGTTGTCTATAATTAAGAGTCTGTCTCTTGGCTTATCTCTTTTTTCTTTGTTCATTTGTTTTGTTTCTTAAATTTCACATACAAGTAAAATAATACGGTATTTGTCTTTCTCTGAATTATTTCACTTAGCATTATAGGCTCAAGATCCATGCATATTGTTGCAAATGGCAAGATCTTACTCTTTTTTAAAGCTGAGTAATAGTCTATTGTATTACTTCTTAGAATTGCGTTAGTCTATAATTTTCCAAAGATAATTTTTTATTTTTATTTATTTTTATCTTTTAAGTTTATTTATTTTGAGATATCAGAGAGAGAGAGAGTCAGAGGGAGAAAGAGAGAGAGAGAGAGAGCATGAATGGGCTAGGGAGAGAAAGAGAGGGAGAAAGAATTCCAAGCAGACTCCATGCTATCCGCACAGAGCCTGACGGAACCATGAGATCATGACCTGAGCTGAGATCAAGGGTCAGGCACTTAACTGACTTAGCCACCCAGGCACCACAAAGATATTTTTTTTTTAAGAGAGAGACAGAGAGAGAGCAGGGGAAGGGCAGACATAGAGGGGGAGAGAGAATCTTAAGCAGGCTCCATGCCCAGTGTAGAGCTTGACACAGGCCTCAAACTCACAAGCCATAAGATCATGACCTGAGCCAAAATCAAGAGTCAGATGCTTAACCAACTGAGCCACCCAGTTGCTCCCAACGATGAAAAATTTAATTAAAAAGATAAAAAAGAAAAATAGCACACACCAAAACAAAACACAAGCATCAATCAGAAAAAGCCAATAGCCAAAGTTAGAAAAATCTTAGGAACAAAATAATTATACTATAGGATTTTAACCTAGAGTATAAATTGTGTATCCATAAATCCATACTAATATAAAGAAATGATTAAGTAAATACGTAAATGTATATTGGAGAAAAGAGAGCTCTTTCTTACAATAAACTTCAAGTTAATACATGTAAAGAAAATGGGGAGATAGAGAATTACCATTAGGCAAACACCATAGTAGTAAACTGAATATATGATCCACCAATGGATGCCCAAATTAGTGCGTTCAAGTTTGAGGAGAAAGAGAATTTGCAAAGTCTTAAAGTATCTTACCCCAAATACTTAACTACAATGAAAAAGTCATTTTACATTGGAGAAACTGAACAGACCCCAACTTAATCAAGTGAGCAAGGTTAACATTATCAGTGATGACATGTAAATATCAAAAACCACTTAATATGATGCACTGAGAATTATGTGTCATTTGCATGATATTCTTACAAAAATAACCTGTCCTCAATCATTAGAAAAACCTAAATTGAGAAACATCTTACAAAATAACTGATTGATGCCCTTTAAAATGATAAAAGTCATGAAAGACATGTTTAAATTAAATAACTGCTACAGGTTGGAGGAGACTAAGGAGAAATAAGAACCAATGCAATCTGTGATCCTGGATGGAACTATGGTACAAATAAGGAGAATGGGAGGAAGTTTGGTAAAATTAGAATGTCTGTAGTTTAGTTAATAATAATATATTAATGTCATTTTTTGTTGTTCTTAATAACTATACAATGACTGTGTAAGAAGTTAGCATTAGGAGAAGAAAGATGAAGGATAAAAGGATACTTTGTACTGTTTTTCAACTTTTCTGTATGTATAAAATTAAAGTTAGTAAAAACAAGTCACAACATTTTCATCAATCTCTAATTTTACTTTTGCATCAATTGAGAAATAATTGTTTTATGGTTCTCTGGCAGAACTTTAGGCTGAGGGATTGTAACCCTTCTGCCTCTCTTTTCCTGATAAGCCCAACCTATTCACATCTCTTTCTGTGACTTCATTCCCAAAAGCCATTTTCCCCCTCCATATAGTTCATATTCTTAAGGAATTGGTATCTAACTGATTTAAATCAATTGGTCCTAATGTTTGACCACAAAAGTGAATACAGGGATGTATGTCTAAGCCAATGTGGAAGCATAAGACACAAGAAGGTATTTCTGGAGGCTTCATCAACATGCTGGGTGGTATTGTTTAAAGAGGTAACATCTGGCACTATTATAGCCATTTTTGACATCATGAAGAAGCCATTTTTGGCAACATGACAACATGAAAATGAGCCTGACACATAGTGTTGAAGAGATCCAAGATAATTGCAAAGAATCTGAAGAGAAGCCTTGATAATGTTTCAGTATATAAAACTAGATATAGCCCCAGAGCATAGAACCATTCATTGATGTGATCTATTTATTTTTATTAAGGATGTTTTGGGATGTATTCTGTGACTTGTAACATAAAAACTCCTAAACGATACTTCACATTATACATTATTACTATTCATTATGAACCTTTGCACAGTGTTATGATCTTTTATTCACCATAGTGCAACTATCAATTTATTGGAATTATAATATAAAATGCAATCTATTTTTTATCCTTAACCTTAGTATATGTCAGACACTGTGCCAGATGGTGTGAAGGATACATACATGAATGTGAGAGAGCTCCTGTTCTTCACCAATAGCCAGTTAACTGCATAAGTTAGGACATTTATACAAATAACAATAAGGTAGAAAATGATATAGTCATAAGAAGCTACATATTAAATATTACAAACTTTCAGAAGAGTATGGGATTGCTTTATGGCTTAGTAAATGATGAAAGACTAAATGGGAAAGGTGGCATTTTGAGCATGGCCTTGAGTAATGAGTGGAACTTAGACATATCAATATAGAGAAAGGCAGTTAAATAATCCAGTAAAACATTAGCAGACCTCCTTCAGCAAGAAAAGTTCTGCTATCTTTTTCAGTTTATGTATAATTTTTGTATAAGATTTTAAATAAAATAAGGGATTCTATGCAATTTTTCAAAAAACAGAATATTGGTGATATAATTTGATCTTTTATTTTCACATAAGGAAATAAAGGCCTAGATGTGAGAGAGAGACTTACACAAGATTCCTGATTTAATGGCAGAACTGCTACTATTATGTGAGAATCAAATGATAGAATGAGCAATGGTCAAGCTTGGATTTGAATCCTACCAATGTCATTGACTAGATGTTTGGTCTTAAATTTTTTTAGAGCCTCATTTTTTCTCATCTATAAAAAGGGGATAATAACTATCTCACAGGGTCATTGCAACAGAGTTAATGTATATAAATTCCTTAGTGTTTTATCTAGAATATATTACATCTTCATAATACATGTGAGTACATCTCCATAAAACTTCTCAACTTCCCATTAAATACACTTCTCTATTTTAAGAAAAGTGGCTCCAGCAGTATCTTTCCTGCATAAGCTGTTCTGATTCACCTAACAAACAGTATAAGAAAAGCCATGTTTGTAAACCTGGTTTGACACGAAGATAGATAATCATTTCCAAGGTGGTTTGTCATTAACTCTCCCACAATGAGTGGTAACAAACAAATCCAACAAAAATATCTTTGGGGAAGCACAAATGTTAGATGAATAAAAAGAAGGTTTATTACTCAGCTTAGGTAGCTGTTCCAAATGGTAATGAATAGTGTTTCCTTTTTTCTTTGAAGACCAGTACATACCGAAATGTTAAAAAATTTTGAGATCTATGTTGACAATGTGGCAAATGAGATTATTTTTTCCAAGTCCTTGCAATAAATGTCTATCACTAAAGGTAATCTATGATTTTATTGTCCTTGAAACACAAAGAATTTTATAGCTTGACTTGTGTGTTCTCATTAAGTGACACAAATATAGTAGCAGTAGTAGTACTAAGTATATAGCAGAAGCAATGGAGACAGAAGAATCAAAATAATGTAAAATTACATGAGTCTTCATTATATCCCAAACCAATGCATATGTTATTATTAATCTTCAAAGCCATCCAGTGATACATGATTCATTTTGCAGATGAAGAAATTGTAACTTAGGTAGTAAATTGTCTTAAAATTATAAAGGTTAGAAGTGGAGAGTTATTTTATTTCTATCACATCATTCAGCATAAAACAAGTAAGTATTCTTATATTTTTAGTTTTGTATGAGGTTAAACTACATCCAAACTGGTCTTTATCCTCTATTGCTTTCAAGAATGTCAACTTCTTATCCCCCAACTGATTTTTACCCTTATCACTTCCTTTTAAAGGCTATCATCCCGTATTAAGCTGCAGATCATTTGTGGTGAATCAAAGCTTAACAGATTACTCATTGCTAATTAAATAGACTGATTCTGTCCACTGAAGCTAATACATTAAGTATTTAATGTTTGTTTGGTAAACTGCTTTACTAAATGCTCCTTTCATTTTATTGGTAATAAACATTAAGCATTTATGGCCTGTGAAAGCAGCTTCCCATCCAGCTTATGCTGTTACTATTTACAGTTTGTTAGTGAAATGTCATTAACTTCCTTCAAATCAAAAGTTGTTTTTGTTCTCCTCTTTAGCTTTTATTATATGGCACAAAGAATAACTTACTAAAATTTAGACCAACTATGCTTTTACTAGTGGTTTTTCTATAAAGACAATGATACTTTGGTAAATACAACACATTTCAGGATTCATGAAAAAGCTCAAGACAAGGCATAGTTCTAACTCCCTTTCTTCATGTCACACCCTCTTCTGTCTGCACTGTAATCTCACCTGGGTACCTCTGGGTTTCAGCATTAATAATAAAGCCAAAGATTTTTCACTTTTATGTGATTTGACTCCTATTAATCTTAATTGTTTATTTAACCTTTCTGACAAATTTTGAAGTCTGATTAACTTTATTCAGGTTGAGTTCCTCCAGGAGGAAAAAAAAATGGTCCCAGGGTGGGGGGAATTTGAGACACATGAACAGCGTCCTGAATCTTTGAATACTAAATCTGAGTGTGTGAACATGCCCACTTAAACTTTCATAGTAAGGTCTGGAGGAAGCATACTTAGTTTATTAACAAGCTCATGTAATGGAGATTTTAAAAAAATAAAATATGGTATAGAAGATAAACATTTTTCCTAACTTTCCAATTTTTTTTCTCATTTTGATTACTTGACTCATTTTGATCTTTCTGTCTCTTGATTCAAAAATGTGAATCCTCAAATGATCACTAAATATACTCAAAATGAGGAAAGAAGGCTAATTGCCAAAATGGCTAATTAACTCATTCTCTGAGATTAGCTGTATTCTCAGTCACTCAATAGTGAGCAGTATTTGGGGTTGTTCTGACCTTTAAAGAAAGTCACCTATAACATAAACTACAGATGAAAGGAAAGGACAGTCCCTAATGTGCTGTCTCAATGCTCAAAGAGATGTTAAAGCACCCATGAAAACCAAATGTTGTATTCTATAATCCAGTTAATTCAATACTTTTGTGTATACAGATATATATTTAGAAAGCTAGTTTTACTTGTGTTTACATTATGAATTTATAAAGGATAATTAATTTAACAGAAATATTTTAGTCCAACTTTCACATGTGGCTTTTGGAAAGAATTATAGTAGCTGCAAACATTGATTGATACTGAGAATGAATGATTTGTATTGATAACAGAAAATGAATGATTTATCCTAGGAATATCAACTACTTGTCTAGGTATTTGTGAAGTGTCTTTGTCTGTCATGTGCAGTCATTAGGTAGTCAAAATGAAGCAAAGACACTCAGATGTGAAAAAGAAAAAAAAAACATGTATTTATTTTCTTTTTCAACACAACTTTGCCAGTAAGAAAGCTGTCCTTCACTTATGTTGGTCTTAAGGAAAAACTTCCTCTAGGCATCTGACATCAATCATAGGAGCAGTGGGTGCTTCTTTCTTGTTGTTTTAAATGCAAGTCAGTAATGAAAAAAATATTCATTTTCCATATTATCAATTTATATAATAAATACTACTGAGGTAATCATTTACAGTTTCTTGTTAGTCTAAAATGAAAGAGGTAAACGTAAGTCAAGAAAAAAATCTTGTGGTTTACTTTATTTTTTGCTATTAAAAAGCTGAAATAAAACTTCCTCCTCTTTTATCTTTATATTTGAGAATAGAAAATCCCATTTCTCACTTTAACCACAAGAATCCTAGAAGATAAAAAATACTTTTTAAAGTATATGTATGTCACAACGTGAAATCCTCATGGTTTTTGTTTCCTGTTATATACTTCAGAAATTTCATTCAGAAATCTTCAAAGTGCCTTAGAAAGTCTGGTAGTCTTGTATCATTCTATGATGTAGACATAATGCCATAAGTCTTGTTGCCATAATTTGTTGTAACAAATTCATCCATACTATAAATCCAAGTAGCTAGCTCCATCCCCTCTTCTTCCATTCTAAGAACTAGGAGGTTGTTTTCTAATCACCTTAATGTATTAAATCACACTTTGAGATGGTTCCAATTTATTTGGCCTACTACACAGCAGTTGCCTAGGACCAATAAAATTGATCAATATCCTTCTATAGTATATGAGAAACTCTTCCAACTGATTCATTCTCTTGCCTGCACACATAGTTAAAACTAATACCAAACATACTACTGAGAAATGACTAAAAACAGCACAGTATAATACCAATATTTGAATATAGTACTCAGCAAAATTGCACCAAACTCCACTTTCACGAAACACCACCACCAGAACCTCTTTCATCTTGTGGTTTTTGTTTATTTCATTATTTGGATTAGTTTCCCCCCCCCCCCCCCCGAAATATCCTTTACCTTGAAAGGCAGGCCTTTTCAAGGATGGGACCAAATAATTTTACTTACCACTCCACTATGCTCAGCATTTAGCTTTTTGCTTTACATTTTCCTGCATTCCTCTTTTTTCCTTATTGTATATTTTTCTTTATTATATATGCATTAGATATGTAATATTTTTGAATGACAATAATAATTACTATTATCTATATCATACCTAGCACTTACACAGAACATATTAGCTGAGTGATATTTTAAGTATGTAATTTGTTTTTTATTTTTTTTTACATTTATTCATTTTTGAAAGAGACAGAGACAGGGGATGTATGGGGGAGGGGCAGAGAGAGAGGGAGACACAGAATCTGAAGCAGGCTCCAGGCTCTGAGCTGTCAGCACAGAGCCTGACACAGGGCTTGAATCCACAAACTGTGAGACCATGACCTGAGTTGAAGTCAGACACTTAACGGACTGAGCCACCCAGGTGCCCCTTCGGTATGTCATTTGTATTAATTAATTTATTCCTCACAAGAATCCTGTTACGTAGGTACTATTATTATCACCATTTTACACATAGGAAAACTGATATATGATACATACATAGAAATATACTTGCAGAATTAATTCTTCCCTAATTGGAATCCTAATTAAAATATTCACTGGATTGTCTTTAAGATTACAGATAAACTGAAAATAGCAAATTAAGTGTTTTCATATAATCATAGTTTATATTTAATGATTTAAATTAAAATTTGTCTATAATGTGTTTTATGTTTTTCTCTTATTGCCAGAATTCCAATGTGTTCCATTGCACAGCCTTTATAATAATTCAACTTTGAGTTTTCTCACATTTTCAGTGTAAGGGATAGTCGCATGATTATCAATATCCATAATAGTGATGATCACTAATATTTTTATCTGAGTTAAACTCATCTTTGATGTGTTTGTATATTTAATTTTACCTAAATGAAATTATTCCAAGTAGAATGCCCAGTGCTTTGCTTCAAGTCTTTCAACAGTAGCTGATGAACATCTGTTTCCTTGTATAGTGAAATAACATATTTATGGCTGCAAGGTATTCCATTGTATATATGTAGAATAATTCAGTTAATGTGACTCAAAAAAAGGAATATGGGAGCTCCCAATTTAAACGTACTATACAAATGAAGTTGAAATTTTAATATGTTGTCATTCACACATAACTTTCTAACTCAAAATGCAAGTGAAATTATTAAAAACACATGCATTTAAAAACATTTTCATAATTTTTCAAAACATAAAGAAGTGATACTAGAAGCAGGGAAGATATTTTCAAAAATTTATGGAAAATAAAAAGCAAATGGAGGACCTCCATACTGTTTCCCAGAGTGGCTGCACCTGTTTGTATTCGCACCAACAGTGCAAGAGGGTTCCCCTTTTGCCACATCTTTCCAAACACCTGTTATTTCTCATGTTGTTGATTTTAATCATTCTGACAGGTGTGAGATGATATCTCATTGTAGTTTTGATTTGTATTTCCCTTATGATCAGTAATATTGAGCATCTTTTTATGTGTCTGTTGAGCATCTGTCTTCTTTGGAAAAATGTCTATTCATGTCTTTTGCCTATTTTTTTTTTAATTTGATGATTCATTTCTGGGTGTTGACATCTATAAGTTCTTTGCTTTTAAATTTTTATGAGAGAGAGAGAGAGAGAGAGAGGAGAGGCAAAGGGAGAGTGAGAGAATCTTAAGCAGGCTCCAAGTCCAGTGCAGAGCCTGAAGCAGGGCTTGATCCCATTACCTTGGGATTATGACCTGAGCTGTAATGAAGAGTCAGATGCTCAACTCACAGAGCCACCCAGGTGCCCCTAGTTTTATAACTTCTTTATGTATTTTGGATACTACCCCCTTATCAGATACATCATTTGCAAATATATTTTCCCATTCCATAGGTTGCCTTTTACTTTTCCTGATTGTTTTTTTCACTGCACAGAAGCCTTTTTTTCTGATGATGTCCCAATAATTTATTTGTGCTTTTGTTTCCTTTGCATCAGGAGACATATCTAGAAAGACGTTGTTTCAACTGATGTCAAAGAGGTTACTGCCTGTGTTGTCCTCTAGGATTTCTATCATTTCAGGTCTCACATCTAGGTCTTTAATCCATTGTGAATTTATTTTTGTGTATGGTGTAAGAAAGTGGTCCAGTTTCATTCTCTTGCATGTTGCTGTCCAGTTTTCCCAATACCATTTGTTGAAGAAACTTTTTTTCCCCCACTGGATATATTTTACTGCTTTGTTAAAGATTAATTGACCATATAATTATGGGTTTATTTCTGGTTTTCTATTCTGTTCCATTGATTGATGTCTCTATTTTTGTTCCAGTACCATAAAGTTTTTGATCCAGCAATTGCACTACCAGGTATTTACACAAAGAGTACAACAATATTAATTCAAAGGGATACATGCACCCCAATGTTTATAGTATTATCTACAATAGCCAAATTATGTAAACAGCCCAAGTTTCCATCAACTGATGATGGATGTATACACATACATACATACAATGGAATATTACTCATACACACACACACACACACACACACACACACTGGAATATTACTCAGCCATAAAAAAACAATGAAATTGTGTCATTTACAATATAGAAGGAGCTAGAGATTATTATGCTAAATGAAATGTCAGTCAGAGAAAGACAAATACCATATGATTTCATTCATATGTGGAATTTAATAAACAAAACAAGTGAGCATAGAGCAAAAATGAGAGAGAGAGACAAACCAAGAAACAAACTCTTAACTATAGGTAACAAACTAATGGTTACCATAATGGAAGTGGGTGGTGGGATGGATTATACAGGTGATACAGATTAAGGATTGCACTTGTGATGAGCACCAGCTGTTGTAAGCAAGTGTTTAATCATTGTATTGTACACCTGTACGTGTAAGTAACTGGAATTTAAATAAAAACTTAAAAGCAAATGTGTTCCAACTGAAACACCATGGCCTTATGAAACCATAAAGGAAAATGTCTAAAGATAAAAAGAGTTCTTTCTTTTAAACTATTTGAAGACTACAAAACTTAGACCCAACAAATAAGTAGAACAGGTTAGATTATTTTTGTACTCATATCCATAGTTCATTAAAGGGACCGCATTCAGATAGTCTGGATCAGTCAAGTCTATTTTTCTAAATTATACTAAGAAGTGTAGAGGATTTCCCACTGATTAAAACCCTCAGATATTTTATAAATAAAATGAAAGATGACCCTGATGTATATTTTTAGTAAGGGTACTGTGTGAGGAAGGGGAGCTAAGCATTATTTGTGATAATTCTGAATCTTCTTGGGAACAACAGAAATAAAACAAAACCAAGAAAAATACAGGAACCAAGCAGTAACTCTGGAATTGTTTAGCTAACTAAAAGTAAGAGAGAGTCTGAAAGTGAATATGGAGACCGGATAATAATGTCAGTGTGGAGAGTAATTTGTTGAAGACAATAGGGACATGAGATGTTATATATAAAAGATACACTACTTCATGCCCTCTCTAAGACAAACAACTTGTTCTTTTTCCATAATCACTAGAGATGGACCTTAGTATTCTGAAACCACATTCATCAACAGGTGAACAATTTTCATTTTACTGAAGAAATTTTCTGGATTAATATTTCTAACAATATAGAAGACTAATATATAATGAGTAAACCTCATGAAAAATAACAATTGAAAACACTGGATAAACTGTCTAAAATATATAAAAATTCATAACTGAGCCATGAAGAAAGTAATGTCTTCTTAAGCTTATATCAGTTTCACATAGTTTCTATAACAACTCACCACAAAATTGTTGTCTTTATATAACAAAAATATATCACTTTACATTTATAAATGTCAGAAGTCTGAAATGTGTCCTACTGGGCTAAAATCAAGGTTTCAAAGGTATTGCATCTCTTTCTGGAGACTCTATATAATATATTTCTTTTACTTTCCTAGCTTTTAGTGGCTGACTTCATTCCTTGGTTCTTGGCCCCATCTTCAAAACCAGCATCATTGGGCTGAGTCTTTCTCATGCGGTCATCTCTCTGGATCTTAGTATTCTGCCTTACTCTTCCCCTTATAAGGACTTTTCTAATGACACTGAACCCACATGCGTAATCCAGGATAATCTGCCCATCTCAAAATCAACTGATTACCACCCTTAATTCTTACCTGCAACTTTAATTTGTCTTTGCCATATTACTTAACATATTAACAGATACAATGAATTGGGATATGGATATTTTGGGGGAGCTATTATCCTGTCTACCACTGAGAAAGGCCAAAACACTGAGAAAGCATAAATACAGAAGGACAACCCAGATCTTCAGCATACTGCTTCCCTGATAGTATCTTCAGATCTGTGGTATGCTGGTGATTTCAAATTTATTATCCCAGCATACTAGTAAAAGCGGATAAGAGCCCAATATCCTGCAAAGTAGAAAGCTAAAAAGAGGCTCTTGCATAAAGTCGGAGCTCTTAAAGGCTAATTGAAACAGAGAACAAGAGGAAAACGTGCCATATAAGAATCAAAAGTGATTCAAATATGTCCCTGAGTAGAAGAGAAAAATATTTTTCTTTGAAAGTTCTTAACAACAGAATAATACTATGGCCACAAGAAATTAAAGGCAGAAAGTTTAGTTTAATATATTTCTGAGTTCACAATATTTCCAAGCACTGGTTGAAGAAAATTCAAATATTTTCTAGAAGAAATCAATTAAATCTGGGCTTTAAAGATGTCCAACAAATTTACAATAATTATTACCTTATAATAAAAAGACACCAACTTAATGACATGACAAAATACCAAGATCAAGATCCAACGTTAGAAACAAAATACAAAATCAGAGACTCACAGAGGAAGGGTTTCTGGAATGGCAGAATGAATGCCTCAGCAAGCATCTCCCCTCAAATGACAAAAATGGACAAAATTGTCAAAAATTACCTGAAATGGTAGTTTTTACAGGACCCTGGAAATCCTTCCAAGGCATACAACAAATTAGAAGCCATTTATTCAAGAAAAAAGTATTGAACATGAGGTTACTGTAGTCTAATCTTATAGGAATTTTTATCCTGGGGCTATTCTGACCACTTCACTCCATACCAAACTTTACAGATAGAGTAATTCAATGAGACTGGAAAATCTATGCAAATGAGCAACTTCTCCACCAGAGGACAGTGACTTGATTTGGGTCTATGTCTATGTGGAAGTGCATAGTAGGAAACACTTGTTACATGTTGGCATGCAACTGGAGAAGGCCAATATCATAGTCTGCCCAGGACTATGGGGCTTACTGGTTTCAGTAAGCAATATAAGAGAAGATTAGCCAAAAATAAATGAAAGAGATATCTAAAAAATAAGACAGCTATAGTTAAGATCTAGTTAAGTTCTTATTAAGTTTCCATATATTTACAGTTTTCTGGAATGTTCTGAAAATACACAAGGTTGCACATTGTTCGTAGGAGAAGCTAGAGAGGATCCTACTAACTTAATCAGCCTGGCTGACAACGAAGCCTTATAAATGCTGAAAGTTAAACCGCAAGCATACTTGTAAACTTTTAAATTGCCTGAAATTTGAAAATATTCTCCAGCTACAATTAGATCATTGGCAAATGGTGGAAGTCTCAGTAGCTCAAATTAATTGGGCCCAAACTCTGTTCACACAGAAGCTATGATGACCCAGGTGTTTTTCATCTAAAGCAAGGTTTAAAATAAAAACAATAATTAATGTAGAGGCATCCGAGGCCACATACTGTGGAGAAAAGATTCCACACAGAATTAGTCAAGGGGAGCTATTAAACAAACAAAGAAAATAATAACAAAAGCACCAGGAAGGGACGAGAATCCAGAGTTGTTACAATATATTATCTGAAATTTTAAGTTCTTAAAAATACGTTATGAGATATGCAAGAAAACAGGAAAGTGTGGCCCATACACAGGAAAAGAAAAACAAGTGATGGAATTTTTCTTTGGGGCAAAGAATTTGGATTTAGCAAAGACCTCAAATTAATTTAGGCTGCTAATTGCACGTCAGGTTATATACAAACCTAATGATAAGAGTACATCAGAAGTCACTAATGAACAGGCAAAGAATAAAAAGAAAGAAATCCAAATATATCACTGTAGAAAACAAGCAAAATAACAAAGAGAAAGACAAGAAAGGATCAGGGAAAATCTCCAGAAACAACCACAAAACAAGTAATAAAATGACAATAAAAACTTATCTCTCAATAAATATTGTGAATGTAAATGGACTAAATGCTCCAATCAAAAGACATAGGGTGTCAGAATGGATAAAAAGCAAGACCCATCTACATGCTGCCTATGAGAGAAATATTTCAGACTTAAAGACACCTGAAGATTAAAAGTAAGGGAGGGAGAAACATTTGTCATGCAAATGGATGCCAAAAGAAAGACATAGGAGCAATACTCATGTCACACAGACTAGAGTTTATTTTTCTTTTATTTTTTAAAGTTTATTTATTGTGAGAGAGACAGAGACAATGCAAGTGGGGGATGGGCAGAGAGAGAGAGAGAGAGAGAGAGAGAAAGAGAGAATCCCAAGCAGGCTCCACGCCATCAGCTGTGGAGCCTGACATAGGGCTTGAACGCATGAACCATGAGATCATGGCCTGAGTCTAAACCAAGAGCGGATCACTTAATTGACTGAGCCAATCAGGTGACCTCACACAAACTAGACTTCAACACAAAGTCTGTAAAAAGATGCAAGAAGGACACTATATAATAACAAAGGGGACAATCCACCAAGAGGATATAAACATTGTAACTATGCACTCATTGAGGGAGCACCCACAATAACAAATATAAACTAATTGATAATAATATAATAAGAACAGACATTAACACCTCACATCAATGAACATATCATCTAAATAGAACCAGCAAAGAAACAATGGCTTTGAATGACACACTAGACCAGATGGATTTAACAGATATATTCAGAACATTCCATCCTAAAACATCAGAATACACATCATTTTCAAGTACACATGGAACATTATGCAGAATAGATCACATATTAGGCCACAAAATAGGCATTAACACATATAAGAATATTGAAGTTATATTATACATGTTTTCTGACCACAATGCTATGAAACTAGAAGTCAATGACAAGAAAAACAAAAACAGGAAAGATGACAAATACACATGGATGTTAAATAACATGCTATTAAACAATGAATGGGTCAATGAGGAAATTAAAGAAGTTAAAAAGTACATGGAAACAAATAAAAATGAAAACACAACAATCCCAAACCTTTGTGATGCGGCAAAAGCAGTCATAAGAGGGAATGAAATAGCAATACAGGTTTATCCCAAGCAGCTAGAAAAATATCAAATAAACCACCTAACCTTACACTTAAAGAAGCTAGAAAGAAAAAGAACAAGAAATGAAGCCTAAATCTAGAATAAGGGAGAAAATAATAAAGATTAGAGCAAAAATAAATAATATGGAAACAACAACAAAAAAACAATAGAACGTATCAATGAAAACAGGAGCTGGTTCTTTAAAAAAATTATAAAATTGATAAATCTCTAGCCAGACCTATCAAAAAGGAAAAAGAAAGAACCAAATAAATTAAATCAGAAATGAGAGAGGAGAAATAACAACAAAAGAAAGAAAGAAAGAAAGAAAGAGAGAAAGAAGAAACAAACAAACAAACAACACCACGGAATTACAAGCAATTATAAGAGAATAATATGGAAAATTATGTCAGGAAATTGGACAACCTAGAAGAAATGGATATATGTCTAGAAACATAAATTAACAAAAATGAAAAAGGAAGAAAAGGAAAAATTGAACACACTGATAAGAAGCAAAGAAATTGAATTAGTAATCAAAAAACTTCCAGATGGCATTATAGGTGATTTATACTAAACATTTAAAGAAGAGTTAATACCTATTATTCTCAAACTATTCCATAAAATAGAAATGGAGAAAACTTTCCAAATTAATTCTATGAAGCCAGCATTACCCTGATACTAAAACCGGATAAAGATACCACAAAGATAGAGAACTACAGGCCAGTATCTCTGATGAACATAGTTGCAAAATTCCTCAACAAAATACCAGCAAACCAAATCTAACAGTATAATAAAAAATCATTCACCACAATGAACTGGTACCTATTCCTTTGTTGCAAGTATGGACCTATATTTGCAAATTGATCAACGTAATACATCACTCAGTAAAAGAAAGGATAAGAACTACATGCTCATCTCAGTAGATGCATAAAAGGCATTTGACAAAGTACAACATCTATTCATGAAAAAAAAACCCTTAACAAAGGAAACACCTCAACATAACAAAGGCCATATATGAAAAACCCCATATAATATCATGCTCAATGGTGAAAAACTGAGATCTTTTCCTCTATGGTCAGAAACAAGACGGGAACGTCCACACTCACTGCTTTTTATTCAACAGAGTACTGGAAATCCTAGCCACGGCAATCAGACAACAACAACAACAGGCATCTAAATTTGCAATAAGGAAGTCGAACTTTCACTATTTGCAGATGACATGATACGATATATAGAAAACCCAAAAGACTCTACCAAAAAACTTCCATAACTGACAAATTCAGAAAAGTTGTAGAATACAAAAGAAATATACAGAAATCTATTGCAATTCTATACACCAATAATGAAGCAGCAGAAAGAGAACTTAAGGAATCAATCCCACTTACAATTGCATCATAAACAATAAGATACCCAGGAATAAATCTAACCAAAGAGGTGAAAGACCTATTAAGACCAGAAAACATTAAGGCCAGTGATAAAAGAAATTGAAGACAACACAAAGAAATGGAAAGACGTTCCATGCTCATGGATTGGAAGAACAAATATTGTTAAAATGTCTGTAATATCCAAATCAAACTACGCATTTAATGCAATTGCCATGAAATGCCAATAGCATTTTTCACAGTGCTAGAAGAAATAATCCTAAACTTTGTATCAAACCACAAAAGACCTTGAATAGCCAAAGCAAACTTGAAAAACAAAAGAAATGCTGGAGGAATCATAATTCTAGACTTCAAGTTATATTACGAGTCTGTGGTGATTGAAACAGTATGGTACATGCACAAAAATAAACAAATATCAATGGAATAGAATAGAAAACCTATAAGTGAATCCACAATTATATGGTCAATTAATCTTCAACAAAGCAGGAAATTATATCCAATGGGGAAAAAAAAAACAGTCTCTTCCACAAATGGTATTGGGAAAACTGGACAGAAACATGCAAAGAATAAAATTGGATAACTTACACCATACACAAAAATAAATTCAAATTTATTAAAGACCTAAATGTGAGACATGAAACCATAAAAATCCTAGAGGAGAACACAAGCAATAACCTCTTTGATATCAGACATAGAAACTTCTTTCTAGATATCTCTCCTGAGGCAACAAAAGCAAAAGCAAAAATAAACTCTGCGGACTACAACAAAATAAAAAGCTTCTACATAGCAAAGGAAACAATCAAGAAAACTAAAAAGCAACCTATGAAATGAAAGAAGATATTTCTAAATGACAAATCTAATCAATGGTTATTATCCAAAATCTATAAAGAACTTATAAAACTCAATACTGCCAAAGTAATCAAATTAAAAATGAACAGAATATATTAATAGACATATTTTCAAAGAAGATATACAGTTGGTCAATAGACACATGAAAAGATGCTCTAGATCATTTATCATCAAGGAACTACAAATCAAAACTACGGTGAGTTATCATTTCACACATGTCAGAATGACTAAAATCAACAACACAAGAAACAACAGGTGTTCGTGAGGATGTGGAATAGGGAAACCCTCCTATGATTTTGGTGGGAATACAAACTGGTGCAGTCACTCTGGAAAATAGTAAGAAGTTTCCTCAAAAACTTAAAATAGAACTACCCTAGGATCCAGCAATTGCACTACTAAGTATTTACCCAAAGGATACAAAAATACTGATTCAAAGGAATACAAGCACCCCAATATTTATAGCAGCATTATCTACCATAGGAAAATTATGGAAACAGCTCAAGTTTCCATTGATTGATGAATGGATAAATAATAGGTGGTATAAATGTCCATCAACTGATGAATGGGAAAAGAACATGTGGCATATATATATACAATGGAATATTACTCAGCAATCAAAAAGAATAGAATCTTGCCACTTCCAACAATGTGGATGGAACCAGAGTGTATTATGCTAAGCGAAATAAGTCAGTCAGAGAAAGACAAATATCATATGATTTCAATCAAATGTGGAATTTAAGACCTAAAATAGATGAACATAAGGGAATAGAGGCAAAAATAATATAAAAACAGAGAGAGAGACAAACCATAAGAGACTCTTAAATACAGAGAACAAACTGAGGGTTGCTGGTGGGGTGCTAGGTGGGAGGATGTGTTAAATGGATGATGGGCATTAAGGAGGACACTTGTTTGGATGAGCACTGGGTGTTATATGTAAGTGATGAAACACTAAATGCTATTCCTGAAATCATTATTATACTATATGTTAACAAACTTGGATTTACATTTTAAGATCAAAATTAAAGAATTCAAATTTCAGCAAAAACAGAAAAGAATAGGTGCTATATATAATCAATGATATGTTTCCACAAATTATCCATATATATTTTCCCCATGATTTACCCATATATATGTATACATATGTACAGATATATATTCACAAAATATATATATATATATATATATGACTAATATATAAATGATATATAAGCCATAAATGAGAATGAAGTCTTGACATATACAAGAATGTGGATGGAGCTAGAGAGGATTATGCTAAGTAAAATAAGAACAGTGAGAGAAAAACAAATACCATGTGAGTTCACTCATATGTGGAATTTAAGAAACAAAACATATGAGCAAAGGGGAAAAAGAGAGAGACAGAGGCAAGCGAAGAAACCGACTCTTAACTACAGAGCACAAAGTGATGGTTATCAGAGGGAGACTAGTTTGGGGATGGGTTAAATATGTAATGGAAATTAAGGAATGCACTTGTGATGAGCAATGAGTGATGTATGGAAGTGTTGAATCAGTACATTTTACACCTGAAACTAATATTATGCTGTATGGTAACTGTAATTTAAATAATAAAAACTTAAAAAAAAGAAAATCAATCAATGTAATCCATTATATCCACAGGTTAACAAAAAAAAAATAATTATGATCATTCAGTTATTAAAAAAAATATTTGACAAAGTATAAAAAAGTCTAAGTAAAATATAAAAAATACACAAACTACCAAAATCAAGAATTAAGGAGAGAATATCACTATCAATACAAAGAAATTTAAAAAGATTATGAGGAAATACTATAAACTACTTTATGGAAACTCACTAGAAAATTTAAATAAAAGGGACACATTCTTAGAAAGATACAAATTATCAAAATTTACTCAAGAAGAAAGAATATTTGAATTTACCTATAAAAATTAAATGAATACCACTGGTAATTAAAAATGTTCTTCCCCAGGCCAAGATGGCTTCAGTATTGGATTCTATCAAACATTAAATGAAAACCTTCCATAACATCAAGGTAGGAGGAGGAAAATTTTTCTCAACTTATCACTGTGATACCAAATCCAGGCAAATATAACATAAGAAAAGAATGTTAAAGACCAATATTCTTGATGAATATAGACTCACAAGTTTTTGGAAAAATATTACAAAGCAGAATTTGTCCAAAGAATGTAAAGTTGGTTTATCATCCAAAAATTAATCACCAAAACACACCATATAATAGAAGAAACCACAAAAAAAAGTACATAATCTCAATATACACAGAAAAAAAAAAAGCATTTGACAAAACCCAATGCCTAGCCCTGACGAAAACTCTCAACAAAATTGATAAAGGGCATATACAAAACAACCTACAGTATCATCATATTTAATAGTGAAAAAAGATCATTCAGAAATGACATCAGCAAAATTGTGGAATGAGAAATCCTCCACTTGTATACTTCCACATTAACAATAATTTGGTAGTCATTCATAGACAAAAGTGCCATTGTGGAAACTTTGGGATCTAGGTAGGAGGTTGTCAAACACTAGTAGAGCCCAAGACACAAAATGGTCATTTTGAGAAGACATAGATGTGCTCATAAGGCAGATTGATGATTACGGTCCTGGCTACAAATCCAGACACAGTCCCATCTCTTTGTGTACATGGCTGTAGCTCTGTATGGTCTTTGTCCTGTTACCCTCACTATCTACCAAAGGACCTGGAAAGTGTCATGCCCACCCATTTCTTGGGCAACAGGCCCACTGACCGTGATCCTGGCTGTGGATCCTAAAGTGGCCAATGACCTGGATCCAGCTCCTCTCAGCTGAGGTCTGGGAATAGTCCTCCCTCTTCAGTGTCCTAATGGGAGACACACCCCACTCTGTGCAGTAGAAGTAAGTTCCACTGATCTTGGTCCAAGTAGGGATGCAGAAACAGCCGTGCAACTCAGCTCTAGCCCCTTTTAGCCACGGTCAGGGAAAAGTTCTGGGTCCTAAGGATCTACTGGAAGATGCATTTTTGTGCACTCAGATGCAAGCTCAATAACCTTGGTATGACAGCATTCTTAAGGTGGCCTCATAAGTCACCTCCAGTCCATTTAACCTATGGTACAGTAGTACTGCCCAGCTAGGGAGAAGTACACACCTATCCATGTCCCTAGAGGCAGGCCCAATTAAGTCGGTCTGATTGTGGAAACTGAAGTGGTCTTGTGGCATGGCTTGAACATCTCTCAGCCATGGCTTGGGGTCTATCCTGCCTACCTAGGTACCTACCCAGTGAAGCACCAAAAGTCAATCCAGTACTTGTCCAGAGCCCCACCCTTCTATGCACCTGTTAACAGGCCAACCATCTGAGACCCAAATATGGGCCCTAATGGGAACCTTCTTCCCAGAGCCAGTCCTACTGTCTAATATCATAGAGGCAGTTCCATATTCCCAGAGACCAGACAGAATCTTTAAGTCCTGGACCCTGGTAATAGGCTTACGATAGACCCCAAAGTGGACCCAGTTGGACAATGTGACCTGGCTCCAACTGCACATAACCACAATTCTGAAGTAAATCCCATCATACTAAGCACCTGACAGGAGAAGGTCTTTACTTGCCAAACCAGTCTATAATGACTGAAAGAAGGTTTGTTCCTTCCAGCATAAAGACATCAGTACGGGGCTACATGGATAACGAAATATCAGGCAAAGAAGACACCACTAAAGGGAACTAATAAATCTCCCATAACTGACCTTCTGAAAATGGAGATCTATGAATTGTCTGACAAAGAATTCCAAGTAATCATCTTAATGAAGCTCAAAGAGATGCAAAAGAACAAAAATAAAAAAAATAAACTAAATAAAATCAGTAAAAATGTAGAAATAAAATGAGAAGTTTAACAAAGAAATAGAAACCATAAAAACCCAATAGAAGTCCTAGAGCTGAAAAAATACAATGACAGAAATTAAAAATTCAAGAGCATATTTCAACAGCAGACTTGATCACACAGAAGAAAGAATTAGTGAATTCCAAAGAAGTCCTTTGAAATTAATCAACGAGAGGAGAAAAAAAATAGAAATAAAAAAAAAGAAAAAAAGAGTAGAGAAAGCATATAGGACCTATACAAGACTATTAAATAAACAAATATACCATGAGTAGAGAAAGAGGAAGAAAGCTTATTTTAAATGATAATGGGTATAAAAGTCCCAAACTCTTGGAGAGATATGAATCTGGATAGATTCATGAAGCTTAAAAGATGCCAAGCAAGATCAAACAAAAGAAAACCACCCTGAAATACAAAATTATCAAACTATCCAAAGTTAAAAATAAAATTTTGAAAGCAGCAGGAAAAAGAGACTCATCACATGCAAAAGAATCCTAATGACGTTATCAGCAGATTTCTCAGCAAAAACATTCCACATCAAGAGGGAATGAAATGATAGTCAAAGTGCTGAAAACAGAGAAAAGGCCAAAACCAGATGGCTTCACAGGTGAATTTCACCAAAGATGTAAAGACAAATTAAGGACCATATTTCTCATTCTCTTCCAAATAATTGAAGAGAAGGGAATACTTGCAAGCTTATTTTATGTGGCCAGAATTATTCTCATACCAAATCCAGAATGGTACACTACAAAAGAAAATTACAGGACAATATCCCATAAAAAAAAGAGATGTAAAAATACTCAATGAAATACCAGTGAATCAAATTCAACATACATTAAAAGTATAATATACCATAAGTGGAATTTATACCTTGAATGCAAAGATGGTTCATCATATGCAAATCAATAAAAGTGATACGCTAGAATAAAAGAATAAAAAAGAAAAACCATTGATCATCTGAATAGATGAAGAAAAAGCATTTCACAAATTTCAAAATTTTCTATTATAAAAACTCTAAAAAATAGGTATGGAAGGGATGTACATCAACATAATAATAATGATATATGATAAACCCACAACTAACATCATAGCCAACAGTAAAAAGTGTATTTTATCTCAGAACAGGAGCAAAAGAAGGGTGCCCACACTCACTACTTACACTCAACATAGTAGTAGAAGTCCTAGCTAGAGTCAAGAAAGAGAAATGAAAGACATTCAAATCAGAAAGGAAGAAGTAAAAATGTCTCTGTTTGCAGATTACATGATCTACTATATAGAAAAAACTAAACTCCATTTAAAATTGTAGAATAAATTCAGTAACCTTGAAGTATACAGAATCAATATACAAATTATCAATGGTGTTTTTATACAATAACAATATATTACCCAATAAAAAAATAAGACAATGATCCCATTTACAGTTGGATCAAAAAGAATAAAATATTTAGGAATGACCTACACAAGGAGGTAAAAGACCTGTACCCGATAATTGTTAAGACTTTGATTAAAGAAATTTAAGAACACAGAGATAAATTAAAAGGTATTCTGTGCTCTGTATTGGAAGAATTAACATTGTTAAAATGCTCTTACTACACAAAGCAATCTGTAGATTCAATGCAATCCCTATCAAAATTCTGTCATTTCTCTAAGAAATAGGAAACACAACCCTAAAACTCATATGTCAACACAAATGACCCTGGATAGTAAATCAGCCTTAAGAAAAAAGAACAAAGTTAGCAGCATCATACTTTCTGACTTCCAAATATATTACAAAGCTATAGTAATCAAAATAGTATGGTGCCAGCATAAAATCAGTCACATAGACCAATGGAAAAGAATAGAAAGTCCAGAAATAAACCCATGCATATATGGCAAACTAATTTTTCATAGGTATGCTAATAATAGACAATGGAGAATAGTCAGCCTTTTCAATAAATGATGTAGGCAAAATTGGGTATCCACATGCAAAACACTGAAATTGGACCCGTATCTTACATGACATCCATACACACAAAAATACCATGAAGTACATTAAAGAATCAAATGTGTGACTTAAAATTATAAAATTCTAGAAAGAAACATAGGAAAAAATCTCCTTGACATTGGTCTTGGCAATGTCTTTTGTTGTCTTGTTTGGTTTTTTCTGGATATGACCTCAAAAGCACAGGGAAGAACAGCAAAAAACAAGTTGGAAAACATCAAACTAAAAATATCATACAAAGCAAAAGGAACAACCAGGAAAACTAAAAGCAGCCTATACTATGGAATGGGAGAAAATATTTATAAACCATATATTTGTTAAGAGGTTAATAGCCAAAATGCATAAAGATCTCATATAACTCAGTAGCAAAAAGATTCAAATAGCTTGATTAAAAATTGGCAAAGGACCTGAATAGACATTTTTGCAAAGAGAATATACAAATGGACAATAGGTGTATGAAAAGGTGCTCACATACAAATGGATACTAGGTATATGAAAAGGTGCTCAGTATCATGAATCATCAGGGAAGTAGAAATCAGAACAACAGTGAGATATCACCTCACACCTGTTAAGATGGCTATTATTAAAAAGATAAGTGATAACACGTGTTAGCAAGGATGTTGCAAAAAGAAAGCCTTGTGCTATTAGTGGGAATGGAAATTGGTACAGCCGTTATGGCAAATAGTATCAAGGTTCCTCAAAAATTAAAAACATAACTACCGTATGATCCAGCAATTCCATTTCTTGGTATACATCAGAAGGAAATGAAAGCAGGATATTAAACAGATATCTGCATTCCTATGTTCATTGCAGCATTATTCACAATTGCCAAGTTAAGAACACAACCTGTGTCTGTCAACAGAGGAATGCATAAAGAAAATATCACACACACACACACACACACACACACACACACACACACAGGAATATTATTCAGCCATATAAAAGAAGGAAATCTTGCCATTTGCGACAACATGGATAACCTGGAAGCTATTATGCTAAGTGAAATAAGCCAGACACCAACAGACAAGTATTGTATGATCTACCTTGCATATGAAATCTGAAAAGTCAAACTCAAAAGCAGAGAATATAAGATGTTTTCTAGGGGTTGGGTGGTGATAGAAATGGAGGATATTAGTTAAAGAGCACATAGTGTCAGTTATAAGTTTTGTAGATCTAACGTAAAGCATGGTGATTATATTTAATAATACTGTATTACATACTTGAAATTTGTGACAGAATAGACCTTAACTGTCATCACTACATTTATACATAAAAGGTAACTATGTGAGGTGATGGATGTGATAATTACTAGCTTATGGTAATCATTTCACAATCTATCATATATCAGTTCAGCACATAGTACATTTTAAGTATTCTCACCACACACACACACACACACACATACATGCACACACAAATGGTTACTCTGTGAGACAATGAATGTTAGTTAACTTGATTTGGGTAATCATATCATAATGTAGACAGATATCAAATCACCACATTGTATACTTTTTTATTTGTTGTATAATTTTTATTTGTACAAATAAGATGTACAAATTTTGTCAGTTATACTTTATTATAATTATTTCAATAATTACAGACATTATTAATATCTTTATATGTATTATGAAATTATACCTCCATAAAGCCAGTAAAAAGTGAGTCTGAACTCATTCCCCTGAAAATAGGGAAAAATACAGGAATATCTGCTCTATTTACTTCTCTTCAACATGTTCCTGAATTTTCTAGGGTGCACAATCAAGCAATAATATGAAATAAAATGTATTCAAACTTTTTAAAAAAAGAAGTAGAACTATGTCTTCATTTGCAGAAAACATGATCCTGAATGAAGGAATTTTGAGTGATTAAAAAAAAAGAAAACAAACAAAAGCAGAAATAATAAGAATCCAGCAAGGTCAGAGGATATAAAGATAAATATGCAAAATTCAATTGCATTTTATATGCTAGAATTAATTGTAAAAGTCTATCAAAGTAGCATCAAAAAGAATAATATATTTAGAAATACATTTAACAAAACTAACTCAGGAAGAAAGTTCCGAATAAAGCTTTAAAAAGTAAACAACAGAAATGGGCAGAGTACATGAATAGACACTTTTCCAAAGAAGACATCCAGATGTCCAACAGACACATGAAACAATACTCAACGTCACTCATCATCAGGGAAATACAAATCAAAACCACACTGAGATACCACCTCACACTGCTCAGAGTGGCTAAAATGAACAGCTCAGGAAACTACAGATGCTGGTGAAGATGTGGAGAAATGGGAACCCTCTTGCACTGTTGGTGGGAATGCAAACTGGTGCAGCCGCTCTGCAAAACAGTGTGGAGGTTCCTCAAAAAATTAAACATACATCTACCCTATGACCCAGCAATAGCACTGATAGGAATTTACCCAAGGGATACAGGAGTGCTGATGCATAGGGGCACATGTACCCCCAATGTTTGCAGCAGTGCTTTCAACAATAGCCAAACTATGGAGAGACCCCAAATGTCCATCGACTGATGAATGGATAGATAAGGTGGTATATATAATATGTGTAATGGAATATTACTCAGCCATCAAGAAACATAAATTCTTACCATTTGAAACAACATGGATGGAGTTTATGTGTATTATGCTAAGCAAATGAAGTCAGTCAGAGAAAGCCAAATACCATGATTTCACTCAGAGGTGGAATTGAAGAAACAAAATAGATGAGCATATGGAGTGGGGAAAAAGAGATAGAAGGAAACAAACCATAAGGGAATTTTTGTTTTAATTTTTTAATGGTTATTTTTGAGAGAGAGAGAGAGAGAGACAGCAGAGGAGGGGCAGAGAGAGAGGGAGACACAGAATCCGAAGCAGGCTCCAGGCTCTGAGCTGTCAGCAAAGAGCCCAACGTGGGGCTCGAACTCATGAATGGTGCAATCATAACCTGAGCCAAATTTGAACACTTAACCAACTGAGCTACCTAGGTGCCCCCCATAAGATACTCTCAAAGATAGAGAAGAAATTGTGGGTTGATGGAGGGAGGTGGGTAGGGAGATGGGTTAGATGGGTGATGGGTATTAAGGAGGGCACTTGTTATGAGAAGCACTGGGTGTTGTATGTAAGTGATGAATCACTAAATTTTGCTCCTGAAAACAATATTGTACTATATGTTAACTAAATAGAATTTAAATAAAAATTTAAAAAGGAAAAAAAAAACAATGTGTAATTGAAAATTGGAGGAAGAATTATCTTTCTCATGTATTATCAGAAAGCAAGGGAAGTTGCATCCTGCAGTTACATGAAAGCATTTCTTGTAAGTTTTTGAAATTGGGTATATACCTAAAAGAGATTTCTCATCCAACTTCTGAAGGTGCTGCCAGGTTTATACTAGATGCTGTTAGAAGAAAACCACAGGCCCTAAAATGACATCACTTGGGCCAGGCCAACTCACCAAACTGGGGCTTAATACCTAATTGCAGTTTCAACCTCCTCCAGAAATGTTGTCTTAACCTGTCAATCAGTAATTTTCTGATAAGCACAAATGAGATAATCTGTCACATGGGCCCTCTCTATCTTCCAAAGGAAGATAAGGTAATCCACCTAATAAGAACCCCTGCTCTTAGACCTAAGGAAAGGTAACCTTACCTGGAACAATCCTTTCTTTTCTTTTGCTAATAAATTTCTGGCCCCACCCTCCTTCCTATAAAAAAGTTTTGTACATTTTGTACATTTTGTAAAACTCCTTGTAGCTCCCCCTGTACCTGCTACATGGGGCACTGCCTAATTCATGAATTGCTTAATAAAGCTAATTAAATCTCCAAATTTACTCAGTTGAATTTTTGTTCCTTAACATTGAATATAGTAAAAGAGGAGAGAGATAAATTGAGGAAAGAGCTACTAAAGAAGCAAACAAAACAAAACAAAACAAAACAAAACAAAACAAAACAAAACAAAACTACTGGATGATTTTGACAATTTTAAGGTCTCTCCAGATTCTAGATGATGAAGATATCAGAAATAGCTGCCTAAAGTATGGCATGAGGACAAAGTCAAGTCAGTGATTATGCAGGCTATTGCCAACAATTCAGAAAGATCAGAATATTCAAACACTAAAAGAACCCTTTCAGGTGATTTGGGGTGTGTCACAGGTCCTCATTAAGCAAACCAGAGGTCTTCTAGAAGGTTAAGGGATTTGTCACTTGGTCATCTCAGCAGGAATCAAAGTTAAAGAAGGGATTATCTCCAATAAGTTTGTGGGTGTGGCTTTTGTCAACAAAGTCAAATTTCTACAAGATCCACAAGTTTTTGAGATTTTATTTGAGCCTTAAACACGGCCAACTTGGAAA
This sequence comes from Panthera uncia, assembly GCF_023721935.1. Lineage (NCBI taxonomy): Eukaryota > Metazoa > Chordata > Mammalia > Carnivora > Felidae > Panthera > Panthera uncia. The sequence goes on from NC_064817.1 coordinate 101,269,318, forward strand.
GAAAAAGACTAAGTATAAAATGAAAGTAAGCCACCATACCTCCAATTTTATACTAACAAAAAGCAGACTAATAAAACTAGTCAGCTGCAAACACATGTTACCTTTCATGAAAAATATAAGATGACTCAGTTGATAAAGTTGAAATCCATGCACAATTATTCCTAGGGCTTGACATCTCAACACTAAAACCCCAATATTTGTCCAGCCATATTTCACAATTGCCATACCTTTGCACATTCCATTTTCCCCTTTTTGAACTTCAATGCCACCAGCCATTATCCTATCCCTTCCTAATTATGCCTTCCTCACCATTTTATGTATGCTATGTTGGGAGTAAATAACTTGTCTTTATTTTCACATGTCCATGAGAAAAAGGAATTGGACCTCAGAAATTTGATTACATTACATTAGGAAGTCTCATTCACACTTAGACCTTATTATTTAGATGACATGCTTTTGAATTTTGAGTTGATATTGGAATGATATTTGGGAGCCTTATAATGGAGTGAATCTAATTTGCATGTGGTTGAGTCAAGAGTCATTAATGGACACAGGATGGACTACTGTGAGTAGAATTCTAATATCACCTCCAATGAGCCAAACCCTTGTATAAACCTGTACCTTGAGTGTAGGTGGAACTAGTGAGTATACTATGGAATGTCACTACTGTGATTAGGTTACATTATATAGCAAGGAGGGATTTTGCAGATGTAATTTAAGTCCAAAATAGTTGAAATGGACTTATTTGAAATGGATATTATCTTGAATATGCCTGACTTAATTAAGTAAAAGCTCTTAAAAATAGGGACTGGGCCCTTCTTGAAGAGAGACTTCATTGTTGTCTTTGAAGAACAAAGTTACTCTGAGTTTTACAGTTGCAAGTAAATGAATTTAGTCAAGGACCACACGAGTTTAAAAGAGGACCCTGAGACATTATCAAAATAAAAAGCTTCAACACAGCAAAGGAAACAATCAACAAAACTAAAAGGCAACCTATGGAATGGGAAAAGATATTTGCAAATGACACATCTAATAAAGGGTTAGTATCCATAATATATAAAGAATTTATAAAACTCGACAGCCAAAAAATGAATAATCAATTAAAAAATGGGCAAAAGGTATGTGTCAGAATGGCTAAAGTCAACAACACAAGAAATAACAGGTGTTGGTGAGAATGTGGGGAAAGGGAAACTCTCCTACACTTTTGGTGGGAATGCAAACTGGTGCAGCCCCTCTGGAGTTCAGTAAGGAGGTTCCTCAAAAAATTAAAAATAGAACTACCCTATGATACAGCAATTGTACTACTAGGTATTTACCCAAAGAATACAAAAATACCAATTGAAAGGGATACATGAAACCCAATGTTTATAGCAGCATTATTTATAATAACCAAACTATGGAAACAAACCAAGGGTCCATGGACTGATGAATGGATAAAGCAGATGTGGTATATATACACAAGGGAATATTACTCAGCCATGAAAGAATGAAATCTTGCCATTTGCCATGAAGTGGTTGGAACTAGAGAGTATTACACTAAGCAAGATAAATCAGAGAAAGACAAATACAATATGATTTCACTCATATGTGGAATTTAAGACAAAACAGATAAGCATGGGGGTGAGGAAGAGAGGCAAACCAGAAAACAGACTCTTAACTATAGAAAACAGATTGATGGTTACCAGAGGGGAGGTGGGTAGGGGGATGGGTTAAATGGGTGATGGGTTTTAAGGAGGGGACTTGTTGAGATGAGCACTGGATGTTGTATGTATCACTGATGTAGTATGAATCACTAAATTGTACACCTGAAACTAATATTACACTGTATGCTAACTAGACTTTAAATAAAAACTTAAAAAAAGAAAAAAAGTGGTGAGAGTGGATGGACATCCTCATCGTGTTCCTGATCTTACAGGAAAATCTTAATCATTTCACAATTGAGTATGATGTTAGCCAAGGGCTTATCATATATATATGTCCTTTATTACATTGAGGTTATGTTCTATCAACACCCAGTTTGCTGAGATTTTTTTATCATAAATGGATGTTGAATTTTGTCATATACATTTTCTGGATCTATTGAGAAATCATATGGCTTTTATCCTTCATTTTGTTAATGTGGTTTATCATGTTGATTGATTTGTCAATGTTGAACCATTCTTGCATCCCTGAAGTAAAGGCTACTTTACCATTGTGTATGATCCATTCAATGTATTATTGAATTCAGCTTGGTAATATTTTGTTTAGGATATTTACATCTGCATTCATGAGAGATTGGCCTGTAATTTTTTTCTCTGTGATGTCCTTGTCTGGTTTTTGTATTAGGGTAATGGTGGTATTATAAAATAAGTTTGGCAGAATTGTCTCTTCATTTTTTTTGGAAAAGTTTGAAGAGGACTGACATTAATTCTTTTTTGAATATTTGGTAGAAATCACCAGTGAAGCCATGGAACTGATTCAATCTTATTACTAACAATTGGTCCATTAAGATTTTCTATCTCTTAATGATTCAGTCTTAGGAGGTTGTATGTTTCTAGGAATTTTCCTTTTCTTTCAGGTTGCCCAGTTTCTTGGTATACAATTTTTCATAGTAGTCTTTTATGATCCTTTGTATTTCTGTGATATCAGTTGTAATACCTTCTCTTTCATTTCTGATTTTGAGTTTTCTCTCCTTTATTTTCTGGTGAGTCTAAAGATTCATAATTTTTGTTTATCTTTTCAAAGAACTAGCCCTTAGTTTCATTGATATTATGTACTATCTTTTTATTCTCTATTTCCATTTATTTCTACTCTGGTGTTTCTATTTCATTTAGTCTACTAAATTTGTGCAGTAGTTTTTCTTCGTTTTCTAGTTCCTTGACGTGTAAACTTGGGTTTTTTATTTGAGATTTATCTTGTTTCTTTAGGTAGGCATTTATCTCTAAGAATTTCTTTCTTGGAACTGTGTATCTCACAAATTTTGGTATAATTCCATTTTAATTTATCTCAATATATTTTTAAATTTTTCTTTTGATTTCTTTCTTGAGTCATTGGTTTTTAAGTAGAATGTTTAATCTCCACATGTATGTGAATTTTTCAGTTTTTTAAAAATTAATTTCTAGTGTCATGACATTGTAATCAGAAGAGATGCTTGATATGATTTCAATCTTCTTAAATAAATGTATTGAGACTTGTTTTGTGGTCTATCATATGATCTATACTGTTTTCCCCTTTTTGAGAGTCATTTACAGAAAACAAATTATTGTTTTGAGGTAGTTTACCTATTTTGTCTTTTAGTGATTGTGCTTCTGGTGCCATATATAAAAAATAATTGCCTGAACCAAGGTCACAAAGGGTTACTCCTATGTTTTTTTTTTTTCTAAGAATTTTATAGTTTTAGTTCTTACATTTGGGTCTCAAGTTTTAGTTGTTTTGTATATGGTTTGAAGTAGGTGCTCAACTTCATTCTTTTGCTACAGGTATCCATTTTTTCCAGCATCATTTGCTGGAAATCATTATTTCCCCCTTTGAATTATCTTGACACCAATGTTGAAAATCAACTGAACACATATGAATGAGTTTATTTCTGGATGCTCAATTGTATTCCACTGATATATACATATCTTTTTAAGGAAATACCATGATATCTTGACTACTGTTTTTTTGTAGTAAGTTTTGAAGTCAGGAAGTGTGAATCATTCTAATTTTTTTTGTTTATTTTCTAGAGCCTTTTGTTATTTTAGGTCCTTTGCAATTGTATATGAATTTCACAATCAGTCATTTTCTGCAAATAATCAGGCTTGGATCTTTACAGGAAATTCACTGAATCTTTAGATTAATTTGGAGAGCATTGTCATTTTAACAATATTATCTTCTGATCCATGAACATATGGTTTTTCAATTATTAAGATTTTTAATTTCTTCCAGTAATGTTTTACAGTTTTTGGAGTGCAAGTTTTACACTTTTTTTTGTTAAACTCATTCCTAAATATTTTAATTTCTGATGCTATTGTAAATGGAATAGCTTTCTTAATTTCATTTTTGGACTGTGAATTTCAAATGTTTAAAACTACAAGTTTTTTTCTTTACATTGATGTTGTAATTTGTAATCTTGCAGAACTTGATTATTCATTCTACTTTTAAAAATTGTATTCCTTAGGGTTTCCTCTACACAAGATCATGGCATCTGAAAATTGACATAATTTTTCTTCTTTCCATCTCCTTAAGTTTATTTATTGACTTTTCCACTCTGTCTGAGGCATTAATCCAGGCACAAAGAATGTATTATTTAATTTCACAGCCTCTGCCTCATCCCACAAAGTGGAAATCTAGGGCAATTCTATTACCCATAATAAACCTGGCCAGCAAGTTGAGACTGACCTGGATATCATGCAGGCCTAGGGCAATGTTGTCAATCGTTTTAGCTTAAATCTTGCCAGATGGCTTTGTAATGTGTCAACTTGGCTAGGCTAAACTAAATTTCTAAGGATTCCCTTTAGTGTATGTTTCTTTGTAGGACAGTTCACATAGAGGAATTCAGAAGATTTGGAAGAGCAGGACAGAGGCACTAGTCATTTCATAACTTTCATTATTATTCCTGATTTGCTGACTCTTTTGGCATGAAGCAACATGTAAGCCTATGGTTTCTCTAGTTTTCCTGGATTCTCCTTCAGTTTTCCTGAATTTATATTTATATTTATATTTATTTATATATTTATTTCTATGATAAGGGGCCTCAGCTTCAGCTTGTACCTAGGTCAATGGCAACCAGAATGGACATGTGTTGGGACACTTGGGTGTCTCTTTGGTTGAATGTCTGACTCTTCGTTTTGGCTCGGGTCATGATCTCATGGTCTGTGAGTTCAAGCCCTGCATCAGGCTCTGTGCTGGCAGCATGGAGCCTGCCTGGGGTTCTCTTTCTCTCCCTCTCTCTCTGTCCTTCCCCCACTCACACCATCTCTGTCTCTCTCAAAGTAAATAAATAGAACTTTATTAATAAAAAATAATGGGCATGTGTTGTTATTTATCCTTGAGGGGTTTCATGCTCATGTTGTGAGGATCCAGTCTGCTTATGATTTTCTCTCTCTGAATTCTAGACTTCAAGATCTAGCACCTGACATGCAGACACAGCCTTAAAGAGATGGTGCTAACAATGATGTATGCTAATTCCCTGTAAAAAATCCAATTCCATTTATCAAATTCTGTAACAAATCTCCAGCATCTGACATGGAGACATAGCCTTAAAAATATATCCCTGACAACAATGTGTTTCTACTCCCTGTAACAAGTGTATACACACACACACACACACACACACACACGTCTCCATGTCAGATGCTGGAGGTGTGTGTGTGTGTGTATGTGTGTGTGTGTATCTGGTTCTCTGGTTGAATCCTGACTGACACATCACGGCAACACTCTATACCATCTTTTCTGAAAGTAATTCCTGTATTAGATATAATGGCTTGCAGGATGTGTATTTAGAGTCCATTTATCCTTCCAGTAAGATCCCTTAAGTGTAACTTCAGTGTGGAGACATCTTTTCAGTCATTGAGGGCTATACGGTCTACTGTGACATTTCTTTAAACACTGGAATGTCCCTTATTGTCACTCCTGAGGGGCAAGCCATTGTGTTTACAGGAGGAAGACAAGTTAATATTTTGCTCTCTTATAAGAAGTAAAATCCAGGAAGTTTTCATGGTGTCTCTGAAAAAATACATTGATTACAATTGTTGGGGGTCTACAAGCCAAACCTCCATTGTCTGGAGGAGGAAGCACAAGTTGACAGTGTCCCAGAAAGCTGGTAAGGCTTAGGGTTCCTAGTTCAGTTTGAATAATTGAGTCTAGTCTTTCCATTTACAGGGACGGCCAAAGAGCAGTCAGTCCAAACTGTCCTATTTGTCCATGTCAATAGCAGCCATATGGCATTTATCTGCATTTATGAATGATAGAAGATGGCTATGGTAGTGGTGATGAGAGACATCTGAAGGTGCTGAAAAGTGTATTTTGGGAGACTCAGAAGGTAGGCTATCTTTGCTGTTTCTGATGGACTTCTCAGTTTAAAAGGAAGGGTGGTCACCATTAATGAGAGAGAGAGAGAAAAAATGATTTTCAGAGTAGTGCATAATGACTGACTTTACAGTCATTTAAAAATAAAATGCCTAAAATGGTTTGAGAAAACCATTCCAGGTCATTTTACTTAATAAAGAAGTCTCCAGGGTGATGCAGAAAAAAAAAAAAAGAGATCTTTAATGTGCCCTCCTCTCTGTAAACTCTGGATCTAACGTATTTCCTCCCCAGGTTTTGTGGTTGCTGTTCTCCCTCTACCATCACAAAACTAATATGCCTCAGTCCAGTTCTTCTTAATCTGTGAATTTAATGTAATCCTAGTAAAAATATCAAGAAATAAATGAGTTGATTCTAAATTTTATCTGTAAAAATAAAAATGCTAGATGAATAAGGAATGGAGTGAAAAAGCAGTGATCTGATGGGAGACAAACTAGATTTACCAGATCTTAACATATACTCTGATGCCTCTATAATTAAAATGTATGGTATTGGCACATGAGTAGACTGATCATTAGACATAGCTGTCTAGATCAATGGAATAGAATGGAGTCTAGAAACATATTCAGTGATGAAGAAATATAGTAAACAATAAATATGGACGTTTTAGTAAATGCTGTTGGGACAAATGTGAATCAAAGTGGGAAAAAAGAATAAAATTAGATTCATTTTTTACAACATGCACAAGAATAAACTCCAACTGGGCTGGGAACTAAAATGTAGGAAACACAACAATAAAATTTTTAGGAAAAAAATGTATATTTTCCTCTTTATCACAGGTGTAGGAAAAGTCTTTCTTAATGAAACTCACAATGTAGATGTGTGGTTGGAAGAATTTCAGGCCCTATGGCCTTTGTTCCCTGATGTCATGCCTGAATTATGTTAGGATACATGGCAGAGTACTCTGCAGTTATAAAATTGGGAAATTAATTTGTATTATTTCAGTGAGGCCTAAATAATCAAATGAGCCTTTAAATGCAGAAGAGGAACTCAGAAAAATGTTGTAAAAAGAGATGTCAAAGAAATTCAAAGTGTGAGCTAATTTTCAAAATGGAGTGGAACACCAGTAAATATACCCTCTAGATTCTTAGAATGATTCCAGCTGGCATCCAGCAAGAAAACAGGGACTTAAGTCCTACAAGAAAGCAGGGACTTCAGTTCTACATTTTCAACATATTGAATTATGCCTACAGCTTCAAGTAGAATTTTCAAGTAGAATTTTCCCCAGATGCTCCAGATAAGAACCCACCTAGCAAAGATCTTGATTTTATTCTTGAAAGACTCCAAATAAAAGACTGATCTGAGTCTATTATGGATTTCTCACCTATAGTACTATAATATAAGAAATGGGTTTTGTTTCATGTTACTAAATGTATTATGGTAGAAATAGGAAACTAATGCAAGATGTAATAAAAGAAAAAAAGTGAAATTTTACTCCATCAAAATAAAACAAATCCACTATGATAAATTAAAAAATAAATGATATACTGGGGAAAATATATATCATGGATAGTCACTAACTTTTGAAATATGTAAAACTTCTGAACATTTAGTAGAAAAACAAAAAAATCTATAGAAAAAACAAGACATAAAAAACCTCACAGAAAAAATAAAAATGTTCTTTCAACAAATACAAAAGTAAATCTTATTTATAATAAGAGAAATTAAAGTCACAATTGAATAAGGATACCATTTCTAACCATCATATTGGCAAAAAAATATTTAAAAATATTCTCTTTGAAAAGACTTGAGGGAAATAAGTATTCTTCCACTGCTAGTAAAAATTAAAAAAAAACCTATGCTATCTGTTTGGAGGAGAATTCTGTAATATCAACCAAAAATGTATTTGTATTTGTCTTTCAATCCAACAACCCATTTCTAGGGATTGACTCTAAAGATAAAACCCACAAAATATGAAAATACATATGTATATTATTCACTACAGCATTATTTACAATTGAAAAATATTGGATACTACCAAAATGTACAAACTTGAAATTTAATGTGTGTATGATAAAAACATACAATGAATCTCAATTAACTGAAATATGTGATTTCCTAGGGCCATTGTTAATTAAAAATGTGTATGTGCATTTATAATATGCTATCTTTTGTATTACAAGGAGGGCAAATAAGAAAACATACATATATCTGCTTAACTTAAAAAAGAAACAGGAATTCTAAATTACAGAACAATGAATTTGGTTACCTACACTGTTGTAAGAAGAGTAAGGGAGGAGTGACAGTAGAAGTGATACAGAAAGGAGTAACTCTTCTCTGAGTATACTTTAAAACACCAATAAAATTGAAAGTATGAAGACCTAAATCTCAAGCAAACTTAAACCACTGAATGGCAAATATATTTCAAACAAGTAACATAATTACTAATCCAAGTAATTTAAGAACATAATATTTAACTATATACTCTATATTGGTAGGGGAGGAGGACTGCAAATGGAACTGGAATACTTTTTAATAACAGGATATGTCAGTAATTGGGGTATGGTAATTCTGAAAACACTTGAGACTATATGATCAAACAACAGGCAAATTAATTCATTCATATAGCTGTAACCATGGTTCTCACTGTGGAAAAAAAAAGAAATACAAATATTGAATAGGGAAAGGGAAGGAGATACTTTGTATTTGGTTACTGGTATAAACAAATGTACAAAATAAGCATAGGTGACTTTCAGTCTGAACAAGGGATATACAGTCTTTTCTCATTGGTATTCCCCACTGAGTACAATTATTAATTCTGGAACTAATGCAAGAGGCAACACAAACAGAATACTGGTGGAAAGTGGAAGACAAACTTGCCAGGGACCTAGGACTGGAAGAACAACATAGTGGAAAAAATTTTTATGATTCCCACACCTGACAAGGCCAACCATTTCATGACACCCAACCCAGCATCGGAAGGTGGCTTATTCCTCCCCTGTATAAAACAGGAGTTGCAACACCAAGAGAGTCCAGTAACACCGTAAGGGATAACCATCAGGATCCCTGCTAATAATACAGGATCAAAGAATGTGCTCTCCTTCTCCTCTGAGACATATGAGGTAGAAAGAGAGGGTAGCATTGTCAATGGAGAAATACTGTCATAACAAGTAAACTTGCCTAGAAAGCACTCTCCTTCCCTATGGCTATAATGAAGACAGTACGGTATTGGCAAAGAGACAGATATATAGATCAATGGAACAGAATGTAAAGTCCAGAAATAGACCCATACAAATATACTTAAATGATTTTTGACAAAGGTGCAAAACCAATAAAATTGAGAAAGGATAACCTGTTCAACTAATGGTGCTGAAAATGAATCTAAACCTAAACCACACACTTTGTATGAAAATTAACTCAAAATGGGTTGCAGACTTAAATAAGAAATGCAAAACTATAAATTTTGGGGGGGGGAAGCATAGGAGAAAATCTTTGAGATATATGATGATGCAGTTATTTCACTTGACACCAACAACAAAATGTATTACTAGAAAAACTGATAAATTAACTTCCATCAAAATTAAAAACTTTTGCCCTGCAAAGATCCTATTTAGAGGGTGACTAGTCAAGCTACAGACTGGGAGAAAATATTTGCAAACCACATATGCAACAAAGAACTACTATTCACAGTATATAAAGAACTCTCTAAACTCAGTAGTAAAAGTAGAAATGAACCATTTAGAAAATGAGCAATAGAAATGACTAGATCTTTCACGGAAGAGGATATACACAGAATACACACAGGATATTTCACAGGAGAACAAATTAGCACATGAAAAGATATTCAACATCATTAGCTGTTAGAAAAATGTAAAGTAAAACCACAATAAGATATTGATACACACCTATAATAGCTTAAAAAAATACAGTAACAGCAATAAATATTGCTAAGTATGAAGAGGAATTGGTTACTTATGTATTACTGATTGTGATGTAAAATTATAGAGCCTTTTTACACATCAGTTTGGTAATATCTTATAAAACCAAACATAAAACTATCACAAGACTCAGCAATTCTACATCTGGGCATTTATCCCAGAGAAATGAAAAGATATTTACAAAAGGATCTATACATGGATGTTCATAACAGTTTTATTCATAATAGCCCCAAACTGGAATCAACTCAGATCTCCTTCAATAGGTCAATGCTTAAACAAACTATCATGGTATGTCCATTCCATAAAATAGTACTCATCAATAAAAAGGAATGAATTAATTAACAAACTAATATATGCAATTGAACTGCAACTCCTGGGAGTTATGCTGAGAAAAAAAAAAAACAACAACATTAAATCCCCAAAGATTACATACTCCACGATTCCATATATATAACAGTATTGAAAGATAACCATTTAGAAATAGAGAACAGATTAGTAGTTATCAGGGCTTAGGAATAGAAGGTGGCTGGAAGGAAGTGAGTGATGTTATAAAAGAGCAACAAAAGTGATCCTTGTGATGAAACTGCTTAGTATTTTGATTGTGATATTGGATATAAAAACATAAACGTGCGATAAAATGGCATACAACTACACACACACACACACACACGAGTTCAAGTATAACTGGAGAAATATGAATGAGATCAGTGGATTGAATCAATGTCAATATTCTGGTTATGATAGCATACTACAGTTTTATAAGATGTTACCATTATATAGCTAGGTAAGTGATAAATGGAATCCCTCTATATTATTTCTATAATTGCATGTGACTATACAATTACCTTTAAAAAGCTTAACAAAAGTTCCCACCATACACATATATTATCTGAAAAATAACAATAACTGAAATATTTTAAGTATACATACAAATACACACATGAACAAGTACATGCATATGTATATGTGAATACCTATTCATATGCATGTGTGGAAATAGAGAAGGAGACCTCAACCAATACATCATACAGGACAAAATGTTGACAAGAGGTGAGTCTGGATAATGGACTTCTGGTTGTATTTTAAACTATTTATGTAACATTTTATTTCTTTAAATTTGAAATCATTTCCAAACAAAAAGTTAAAGAACTTGTCTATTGTCCTGGGACAGAAAATGCTTGGTTCACAAAGATATTGAAATTATTTAACATTTTCTAAAGAAAGAGGTGAAATATGTGCACACAAGTTTTTCAAAATAAAATAGAACGATAAGTTTAAAATGAGTAAAAAACATTAACTATGAGGGAATAAGGGATGATGAGGTGGGTAGAGATGAAAAATGTAAATCAATGGTGCCTGGGTGGCTCCATCAGTTAAGCATCTGACTCTTGGTTTTGGCTCAGGTCATGGTCTCACAGTTTGTGAGATCGAGCCCTGTGTAAGGCTCTGCGCTGTGTGGAACCTGTTTGAGATTATCTCTCTCTCCCTCTCTCTGACTCTCCTCTACTTTCACACACTATCTCTTTCTCAAAATAAGCATTTTTTTTTAAAAAGAAAAATATAAATCATTTTTTTTGTTTTATTTAAATTCTATTTTGTTAACATATAGTGCAAAATTAGTTTCAGCTATACAATATAGTGACTCAACATTTCCATACAACACTTGGTGCTCATCATAAGTAGTGCACTCCTTAATCCCCATTACCTACTTCACTCATCTGCCCACCCATTTCCCCTCTGGTAATCATCAGTATGTTCTCTATAGGTAAGAGTCAGTTTCTTGGTTTCTCTTTTTTTTTCTATTTGCTCCTTTTGTTTCTTAAATTGCATGTATGAGTGAACCCATATGGTATGTGTCTTTCTCTGAGTGACTTATTTCACTTAGCATACAACTGTCTTGCTCTACCCATGTCCTTGCAAATGACAAGATTTTATGCTTTTACATGGCTGAGTAATATTCCATTGTAGATATACATCACCTCCTCGTTATCAGTCAGTGCTCACTTGGGTTGTTTCAGTAATTTGGCAATTATAAATAATGCAACTATAAACATCAGGGTGCATGTATCACATTAAATTTGTATTTGTGTATTCTTGGGGTAAATACCTACTAGTGCAATTCCTGGATCATAGGGTAGTTCTATATTTAACATTTTTAGTAACCTCCATACTGTTCTCCAGAATGACTGCACCAGTTTGCATTCCCACCATCAGTGCAAAAGAGTTTCCCTTTCTCCACATTCTCACAAAAACCTATTGTTTCTTGTGTTGTTGATTTTAGCCATTCTGACAGGTGTGAAATAACTCATTGTAGTTTGATTTGTATTTCCCTGATGATTAGTGATGTTGATCATCTTTTCATGTGTCTGTTGGCCATCTGTATGTCTTCTTTGGAAAAATGTTTATTCATGTCTTCTGCCCATTTTAAAATTTGATTATTCATTTTTTTGGATGTTGAGTTTTATAAGCTCTTGACATATTTTGGATACTAACCCTTTATCAGATTTGTCATTTGCAAATATATTCTCCCATTCCATAGGTTGCCTTTTAGTTTTGCTGATTACTTTCTTTGCTGTACAGAAGTTGTTTTTTTTTTTTTTTATTTTGGTGACGTCCAAATAGTTTATTATTTTTATTTCCCTTGCCTCAGAAGACATATCTAGAAATACGTCACTACAGCCAGCATCAAAGAGGTTACTGCCTCTGTTCTCCTCTAGAATTTTTATGGTTTCAGGCCTTACATTTAGGTCTTTAATCAATTTTGAATGTGCGTGTGTGTGTGTGTGTGGCCTAAGAAAGTTGTCTAGTTTCTTTCTTTTGCATGTTGCTGGACAGTTTTTCCAACACCATTTGTTGAAGAGACTGTCTTTTTCCCATTGGGTATTCTTTCCGCCTTTTGTGAAGATTAATTGACCATATAGTTGAGGGTTCATTTCTGTGTTTTCTATTCTGTTCTATTGATCTGTGGTGTCTATTTTTGTGCCAGTACCATACTGTCTTGATCACTACGGCTTTGTAATATAATTTGAAGTCACAAATTGTGATACCTCCACATTTGCTTTTCTCTTACAAAGATGCTTTGAATATTCAGGTCTTTTGTGGTTCTATACAAATTTTAGGATTGTTTCTTCCATCACTGTGACTAATGCTGTTGGTCATTTGATAGAGATTGCATTAAATGTGTAGATTACTTTGGGTATAGACATTTTAACATTATTTCTTCTTCCAGTGCATGAGCATGGAATGTCTTTTCATTTGTATCATCTTCAATATATTTCATCAGTGTTTTATAGTTTTTAGACTGCAGATCTTTCAACTATTAGGTTTATTTCTAGGTATCTTACTTTTTGTGCAGCTATAAATGGGAATGATTCATTAATTTCTATTTCTACTGCTTCATTATTGGCATACAGAAATACCACAGATTTCTCTATGTTGATTCTGTAACCTCCAAATGTACTGAATTTGTTTATCACTTCAAGCAGATTTTTGTGGAGTCTTTTGTCAAGTTTGTGTGTGTGTTTGTGTGTGTGTGTAGGATTTTCTATATACAGTATCATGTCATCTGTAAATAATGAATGTTTGACTTATTCCTTGCCAGTATGGATGCATTTTATTTCTTGGTGTTGATTGCTGTGGCTAGGACTTTTAGCAATATGTTAAACACTAGTGGCAAAAGTGGCCATCCCTGTCTTGTTCCTGACCATAGAGGAAAAGCTTTCAGTTTTTCCCCATTGAGGATGATATTAGCTGTGGATTTTTTGAATATGGGTTTTATTATGTTGAGGTATGTTCCCTCTAAGCCTACTTTGTTGAAGGTTTTTATCATGAATGGATGTTGTATGTTGTCAAATGTTTTTTTCTACATCTATTGAAATGATCATATGGTTCTTATCCTTTCTTTTATTAATGTTGTGTATCATGTTAATTGATTTTTAATATTAAACCACCTTTTCAACCTAGGAATGTCACTTGAATGTGGTGAATGATTATTTTAATGTATGGTTAGATGCACTTTGCAAGAATTTTATTGAGAAATTTCTATCCATCTTCATCAGGGATATTGGCATGAAGTTTTCCTTATTTTTTTTAAAGTTTTATTAAATTCCAGTTATTTAACATACATTGTAATAATAGTTTCATGTGTACAAAATAGTGATTTAACACTTCCATACAATACCCCATGCTCATTACAACAAAGTGCACACTTAATTTCCATCACCTATTTAACCCAACCCCCACACACCTCCCTCCTGTAACCATCAGTTTCTTCTCTATAGCTAAGTTTATTTCTTGGTTTGCCACACCCCCTCTCTTTTTATTCTCTTCGATTGTTTTGTTTCTTAAATTCCACATATGAGTGAAATAATGTGGTAACCTGTCTTTCTGACTGACATATTTTGCTTAGCACAATACTATCTAGCTATATCCATGTTATTTCAAATGGAAAGATTTCATTCTCTTATATGATTAATATTCCATCATATATATATGTATATATCCATGTATATACATTATACACACACACACATGCACACACACACATTAAATGTATGTATATAGACACAACAACTTATTTAACCATAAAAAACCATGACTACAACAAAAGCAGTAACCTTGTTTACATCTGCTGCAGTGATCCTTTCTAGATGTCTTCTGAGCCAAGGGAAACAAAAGCAAAATAACTACTGGGATTTCATCAAAATAAATATCCTCTCTGCAATGAAGGAAACAATCAACAAAAATAAAAGACAATCTGTGCAATGGGAGAAGATATTTGTAAATGAAATATCTGATAAAGGAATAGCATTCAAAGTATATAAAGAATTTATAATACCCAACACTGAAAAAATAAATACTCAAATTAAAAAATGGGCAGATGATATGAATAGACCCTTTTCCAAAGAAGATATATAGATGGACAACAGACACATGAAAATATGCACAATATCACTGATCATCAGGGAAATACAAATCAAAACTACAATGGGATATCACCTCACCCATGTTAGAATGGTTGAAAACAATAACACAAGAAACAACAGGTGTTTGTTGAGGATGTGGAGAAAGGGAAAACCTCTTGCAATATTGGTGTAGTTCTCTTTGTTAGTGGTGCCTTTATCTGATTTTTGAAGTCACAGTAATGCTGGAAACAGAATAAATTTAGAAGTTTTCATTCCTTTTAAATATTTGGAGTAGTTTGAGATGAATAGTTATTAACTCTTCTTTAAATGTTCTTGGAATTCATCTGTGAAGACAGCTGGCCCTGGACTTTTGTTTATTGGGAATTTTTTGATTACTAATTCAATCCCGTTACTAATAATCAGTCTATTCAAATCTTTCAGTTCTTCCTGTTTCAGTTTTAGTAGGTTATATGTTTTTAAGAATTTATCCATTTTTTCTAGATTGTCCAATTTATTAGCATATATTTTTTTCATAATATTCTCTTACAATTGTATTTGTGTGGTGTTGGTTGTTATTTTTCCTCTCTCATTTCTGATTTTATTTATTTGGGTCCTTTCGCTTTTCTTTTTGATAAGTCTGGTTAGAGTTGTATCAATTTTATTGATTTTTTTCAAAGAAACAGCTCCTGGTTTCCTTGATCTGTTCTATTATTTTTTTAGTTTCTATATCATTTATTTCTGCTCTCATCTTCATTATGTCTCTCTTTCTGCTGTCTTTAGGTTTCATTTGTTGTCCACTGACTAGCTCCTTTAGTGTATGGTTAGGCTGTTTCTTTGAGATTTCACTTGCTTCTTGAGGTAGGCCTGTATTGCTATGTACTTCCTTTTATGACCACTTCTGCTGCATCCCAAAAGTTTTGGACTATAGTGTCATCATATTAATTTGTTTCCATGTATTTTTATATTACTTCTTTGATTCCTGGTTGACCCATTAATTGTTTTGTAGCATGTTACTTAACTTGCATGTATTTGTGGTCTTCCCAGATTTTTTCTTGTAGCGACTTCTAATTTCATAGTGTTGTAGTCAGAAAAGATGCATGGTATAATTTCAAACTTTTATAATGGTGAAGGCCTATTTTGTGAACTAATATGTTATCTATTCTGCAAAATATTCTATGTACATTTGAAAAGAATGTGTATTCTGCTATTTTACGATGGCATGTTCTGAATATATCTAAGTCTATGTGGTCCAGTGTGTCATTGAAAGCCTTTGTTTCTTATTTATTTTCTGTTTAGATAATCTGTCCATTGATGTAAGTGGGATGTTAAAGTCCATGACTATTGTATTATTATCAATTACCTCCTTCATCTTTGATATTAACACTTTTATGTATTTGAGTACTCTCATGTTGAGTACACAAATATTTAAATGTGTTAGATCCCATTGTTGGATTATCCCCAAATTTGCTGTTTTTCTTTGCCTCGTTACAGTCTTTGTTTTAAAGTGCACTTTATCTAATATAAGTATTGTCATTCTGACTTTCTTTTAACATCCATTTGCATGATATTAAAGTCCCCTGCAATTACCACATTCTTATCAATAAGGATGCTTATGTTTGTGATTGTTTTATATATTTGGGGGCTCCCGTATTCGGTGCATAGACATTTATAATTGTTAGCTCTTCCTGATGGATAGACCCTGTAATTTTTATACAATGCCCTTCTTCATCTCTTGTTACAGCCTTTACTTTAAAGTCTAGTTTTTCTGATATAAGTATGGTTATTCCAGCTTTCTTTTGAGTTCCAGTAGCATGATAGATAGTTCTCCATCCCCTCACTTTCAATCTGAAGGTGTCCTCAGGTTTACAATGAGTCTCTTGTGACAACAAATAGATGGCTCTTGTTTTTTTATCCATTCTGATACCCTATGTCTTTTGGTTGGAGCATTTAGTCCATTTACATTTAGTGTTATTAAGAGTTTAGAGTCATTGTGATGTCTGTAGGTTTCATGCTTGTAGTGATGTCTCTGATGCTTTGTGGTCCTTGCAACATTTCACTCACAGAATCCCCCTTACGATCTCTTGTAGGGCTGGTTTAGTGGTGATGAATTCCTTCAGGTTTTGTTTGTTTGGGAAGACCTTTATCTCTCCTTCTATTCTGAATGACAGACTTGCTGGATAAAGGATTCTTGGCTGCATATTTTTTCTGTTCATTACACTGAAGATTTGCGGCCATTCCTTTCTGGCCTGTCAAGTTTCAGTAGATAGATCTGTCACTAGTCTTTTCTGTCTCCCTTTATAAGTTAGGGAGTGTTTATCCCTAGCTGCTTTCAGAATTTTCTCTTTATCCTTGTATTTTGCCAGTTTCACTATGATATGTCATGCAGAAGATCGATTCAAGTTATGTCTGAAGGGAGTTTTCTGTGCCTCTTGGATTTCAATGCCTATTTCCTTCCCCAGATCAGGGAAGTTCTCAGCTATGATTTGTTCAAGTATACCTTCAGCCCCTTTCTCTCCCTCTTCCTCTTCTGGAATTCCTATGATACGGATATTGTTATGTTTGATTGCATCACTTAGTTCTCTAATTCTTCCCTCATATTCCTAGATTTTTTTACCTTTTTCTCAGCTTCCTCTTTTTCCATAATTTTATCTTCTAATTCACCTATTCTCTCCTCTGCCTCTTCAATCTGAGCTGTGGTCGCCTCCATTTTATTTTGCACCTCATTTATGGCATTTTTTAAAGCTCCTCATGACTATTTCTTAGTCCCTTGATCTTTGTAGCAATAGATTCTCTGCTGTCCTCTATACTTTTTTCAAGCCCAGCGATTAATTTTATGACTATTATTCTAATTTCATGGTCCGTTATATTGCTTAAATCGTTTTTGATCAATTCATTAGCTGTCGCTACATCCTAGAGTTTCTTTTCAGGAGAATTCTTCTGTTTCATCATTTTGGATAGTCCCTGGAGTGGTGCAGAACTGCAGGGCACTTACCCTGTGCTGTCTGGAGTAACTTGTGTTGGTAAGTGGGGCCGCAGTCAGCCCTAATGTCTGTCCCCATCCCACCGCTGGAGCTACAGTCAGACTGGTGTGTACCTTATCTTACCCTCCCCCAGGGGCAGGACTCACTGTGGAGTGGTGTGGCCTCTGTCCGGGCTACTTGCACACTGCCAGTCTTGTGGTGCTGCTTTAATGGGATCTGGGGTATTAGCCAGGGTGGAACAGCAAAGTGCACAGGGGCGGGAGGGGCAGGCTCAGGTAGCTTAGCTAGCTTTGCCATCATTGGTCCCCTGTGGGAGGGGCACTGCAGCACCCAGAGGGAGGCCAACCCGTCAGAGGTTGCACAGTGTTGGGTGTTTGCGTGGTGCAAGCAAGTTCGGTGAACTGTTTCCCTTTGGGATTTTGGTTTTGGGATGGGAGAGGGAGATGATGCTGGCCAGCGCCTTTGTTCCTCACGGAGCTGAGCTCTGTCTTGTGGGGCTCAACAACTCTCTCTCTCCCGGCGTCCCCTCACCCTCCCTGCTCTCAGAGAGCAGAGCTGTTCACCTTTAACATTCCAGATGTTAAGTCCCGCTGGCTGTCAGAACTCATGTAGTCCAGCCCCTCTGCTTTTGCAAGCCAGACTCAGGGATTGCCGGGGGGGCAACCCCTCCACTGCCCCAGCTCCCTCCTGCCAGTCCGTGTAGCGTACACCACCTCTCCACCCTTCCTACCCTCTTCTGTGGGCCTCTTGTCTATGCTTGGCTCCAGAGAGTCTGTTCTGCTAGTCTTCTGGTGGTTTTCTGGGTTATTTAGGCAGGTGTGGGTGGAATTTAAGTGATCAGCAGGAGGAGGTGAGCCCAGCATCCTCCTACACTGCCATCTTCCAAAGCCTCTCTGCCTCCATTTGAATGATAGATGTTTCTCCATTCTGTCAGTTTCAATCTGCAGATGTCTTTAGATCTAAAATGAATGTCTTCTTGGCAGCATATAGATGGGTCTTGTCTTTGAATCCATCCTGACACCCTATGTCTTTTGATTACAGCATTCAGTCTATTTACATTCAAAGCAAGTATTGATAGTAGTTTTGGCATTTTATTACTTGTTTTGTCATTTTTTCTGGGGATTTTCTCTGATTCTTTTTTAAAGTTATTTAAATGGCTATTTATTTATTTATTTTGAGAAGAAGAGAGAAAGAGAGAGAGTGGGAGAGGGGAAGGGGAGAGAGAGAGAGACAGAGAGCAGAGAGAGAGAGAGAGAGAGAGAGAGAGAGAGAGAATCCCAAGCAGGTTCCATGCTTAGCATGGAGCTCGATGTAGGGCTTGATCCCACAAACCATGAAATCATGACCTGAGCTGAAATCAAGAGTTGGTCACTCAACTAACTGAGCTACCCAGGTGCCCCCTTGCTGATTCTTTCTTCACTTTGTCACTTTTATTCTCTCCTTAGTCCTCAAAGAGTCCCCTTTCATATTTCTTGGAGGGCTAGTTTAGTAGTCATGAACTCCTTTAGTTTTTGTTTGGGAAACTCTTCATCTCTCCTTGTATTTTGAATAATAGCCCTGCTGGATATAGTATTCCTGACTGCAGGGTTTTGTTTTGTTTTTTCCCATTCAACACATTGAATATATTATGCTACTC
Organism: Panthera uncia; assembly: GCF_023721935.1. NCBI lineage: Eukaryota > Metazoa > Chordata > Mammalia > Carnivora > Felidae > Panthera > Panthera uncia. The sequence continues at coordinate 101,288,762 of NC_064817.1, forward strand.
CCTTTTGGCTTGCAAAGTTTTTGTTGAGAGATTTCCAGCTAGCCTTATGGGTTTTCTCTTGTAACTTAAGGACTTAATTTCTTTTGCTGTTTTTAAGATTTTTTTCTTTATCACTATATTTTGCAAATTTGATTACAGTATATCTTGGTGTTGGCCTACTTTTGTTGATTTTTATTGGAGTTCTCTGTGCCTCCTGGTTCTGGATGTCTGCTTCCATCCTTATATTAAGGAAGTTTTCAGTGATTATGTCTTCAAATAAATTTTCTGTACCCTTTTCTCTCTCTTCTTATTCTTCTGGGACTCCTATAATATGAATGCTATTACATTTGATGGAGTCATTGAGTTACCTCAGTCTATTCTTATATTGCATAATTCTTCTTTCCCTCTTTTGCTCAAGTTCATTATTTTCCAATATTTTGTCCTCTAGGTTACTAATTCATTCCTCTTCTTTTTCCAGTCTGGTATTCATTGCATCAAACCTGTTTCCAATATTATTTATTGAACTCTTCATCGCTGATTCTATTTTTTTTTTTTGTCTTTTATCTCTGGTAAGGGTCTCACTGATGTCTTATTTTCTCAAGCACAGTTAGCATCCTTACCGAAGTTGCTTTCAATTTGCCTTCAGCCATGTACCTTAGACCTGTTTGACTAGATCTGTGGCCATGGCCTTATCTTATTCTTTCATTTGTGACAAACTCCCCGTTCTTCACGTTTTGTCTAAGTCTCCACCTTCTTTTGTGTTTTCCCACAGCTACTTATGTCTCCTGTCCCTGAAAGTAATGGCCTTATGAAGAAGAGGTTATATAGTGCCCAGGGCCTGGTGCTTTAGGGAGTGACTCTAGTGTGTGTGTTGCAAGCACTCTTGTCTTGCATTCTGGCTGCTCTATCCTTCAGGCCAGTCATCTGAAGAGGCTCTTCTTGCCTTCTGTAGACAGTTTTTGGTCCCTGCCTGAATGTGGTAAGTTTTAACTAGGTGTGCTCTGGCCTTCTTGTGAAATGAGACCTGACACAACTCCACCAGACTGGGACCATGCAGAACTCTCTGGCTGGGAAACATGGTGTGGGCAGGTGTTTCTGCTGGTATTCAAGGGAGGGGTCCACTGAGCTGGGACTGAGGCAAGCTTGACTGAGAAGGGCAGTACTGGCAAAGTGCAGGGCTGTGGGGCTTGGTATAAGCACATTAGGCAGCCAATACCCAAGCTGCACTGCTTCCCCCAGGTGACTCTGTGTTTATGCTGAGGGGCAGGGGAGGGAAATGGTGATGGCCATCTTCTTTGTTCCAGAAGTATCTCCATGAATGCTCTCAATGACTTGCTCTGAAAATAGCAAATAATCTTACTCACTGTGCACCCCATGCTTTCTTTAGATTGCTTCAGATGCTGTCTGTCCCTGGTTTGTTGGCCTACCTTCTATACAGGAACAACACAGGGCCCTCCATGCTCTATTCCCACCAAGCCAGATGATCTCTAAAACCCGAGGCTTTAAGCCTCATTGGTTGCAAGAACTCATGAAATTCAGCTCCTCTCGTATGACTTTGGAGAAAGGTTTTTCTTGTGTGTCCCCCTGTGTGCTCCTCTCTCACTTGCCCTTCTCTTCAATCACAGTACTCCACCGTCCAGAGTACCTGTGATCTATTTCTCCCCTAAACCACACCAAAACTTTTTGATATGGCCTATTCTTACTCTTTAGTTGTGGAGTTGGTCCTGTAATTCTTTATGTCATTTTTTTTTTTGGTATTTAGTATGATTTGATAATTATCTAGTTGTGTTCATGGGACAAGATGAACCTAGGGTCCTCCTTCTCTTCTGCCATCTTCCTACTCTCATTCAGTGTTTCTTGGCTTACAGTTTTCCTTATGGATCAAGTTAAATATTTTCGATAATTAAAAATTTTAAATCAAAAAGAAAAAAAAAACAAATTTCAAAAAATCTAAAACTGTAGTGAACGAATTTACTTGCATATCAATTTGTAAAATCAGTTTAAAAATGCAACAATTATGGAAACATTCATTTCATGCAGAAATAATATAATACAAATTTTGTTGGAGTATACCATGTGGTCAAAATGTTGTATTATTTTAAGAAACCTAAGAAAAAGTAGAATACTTCGATTTGGTATTGATGTAATGTTACTTCATTCATTCATTCAAGCTAGCTGTAACATAACAGTGAAATAGAATTTGTTATCATGAAAATTTACCAATGTTTTAATATGTACCAAAAAGAGTAATGGAACTACATGGTTTTAATGCTAAATTTGATGTTGAATACAAAATATTCTTTCACATGTCAGTATGAATATTTTGAGTTGCCCATAAATTTTCATAGAAGTTTGAGCCTTCAAAGGAACTACTTTTAAATCACCTTAAGTGTAATATAATTCTGTTGAATTATTCTTTGTAAATGAATTCTCTAAACATTAGCTGCACTTAATTCAAAATCATTCAGTAATATTAAATCAAAGTTTATGATACAGCACAAATAAAAACCTTTGAACTTCAGTGAGTAGAGCATCAAAGTAGAGAAAGGCTACTCTTGAAAAGATTTGTAGGTTTGGCTTCTGTCTAATGGAGTGAGATCCAATGAGACTGAGAGGCCTAAAAGTTTTTTGAGAGAGTACCTATGAAAATATTTGGGCCACAGATTTTGTACATTTCAAATTAAGAAGTTGAAAAGAAAAAGTCAAATTGAAAACAACCTTCAGTTAAAAAAAACTTTTGCGCAGAGATTATCAAGTACCTTGTAGCTATTGAAGCATTCTCTTAATTAAACATATTTTGGCCTACAGACAAGTGAATTAGTGGTGCCAACAATTTCAAATTTACGAATTATAAAATACAGCTTTATTTTTTATTTTTTGAAAGCTTATTTATTTTGATAGAGAGAGACAGAGAGCAGGGGAGGGGCAGAGAGAGAGAGAGAGAAGGAGAGAGAGAATTCCAAGCAGGCTCCACACTTTTAGCACAGAGCCCAATGCAGGGATCGATCTCACAAACTGAGATCATGACCTGAACCAAAACCAAGAGTCAGATGCTTAACCGACTGAGCCACTCAGGTGCCCCTAAAATGCAACTTTAAAGAAGATTAAATGAAATTTCATGACTAAAAATAAAGTAAGACCATATAAAAATGTATAATTTGGGAAAACACACTGATATGGCATTAAAGAAAAATAGAGCTAATAAACTACATTATATGACTATGTACTAATAATTGCTATACTTAGGATAATTTTAATATTTAGATTATTGTTATGAATAAAATATTTGCTTTAATTTACAAAGATGTTGGTTTAGTTTTCTAGAAATATTTTCATTAAAAAATATTTTCAATAGAAAAATTGTACATAGATCCATCAATAAAACCAACCAGTATGGTTATAAATAAATATTTTTAAATACATAGTGTTAGTTAACTTTAGTATCTTCTTTCATTCTCAAAAGTTTCCTAGTTTGTATGGTAAATTATATGGTCATGCTAGCTCTAACCATTAAGTGAAAGGTTGATGGGTAATCTTATAATAGAGGCATTAGGTTATCAAAACCAGAAGTTATATTAAAATCTAGCTCAAGAAACAAACATACCTTTGGAATTACTTATGCCATCATCTTATTCAGTTAAGAAAAAAATGGAGAGTTAATTTAATGCTAGTTTCATACAATGGAACACTCACTAATTAAATTATATAGTATATGGCTATGATCATCCTGTTAACAGGTCTCTCTATTATTCATCTTCACATTTTAATTTACTTTTCACAGAAAGGCAAATTGTCCATTAATAGATTATTCCTTATATGTAGCACCAAATGAATCTACAAACCCATCTGACTATATTAATTCATTTTTTATAAAATTAAATTTAAATAGTTACATTTGGTTTAAAGCTTATAAAATAATTTACATGATTGAATGTTTCACGTTCCAAGTTTTGTATCATATATATTTAAATAATCTGTGAACCAAGAAGTGTCATATAAAATTGCTTCTTATTCAGTTTTAAAAATTATTATTAGTTGGGTTCCGGAAGATGGCGGCGTAGGAGGACGCAGGGCTCACAGCGCGTCCTGCCGATCACTTAGATTCCACCTACACCTGCCTAAAGAACCCAGAAAACCGCCAGAGGATTAGCAGAAGGGAGTCTCCGGAGTCAAGCGCAGACGAGAGGCCCACGGAAGAGGGTAGGAAGGGCGGCGAGGCGGTGCGCGCTCCACGGACTGGCGGGAGGGAGCCAGGGCGGAGGGGCGGCTCGCCGGCCAAGCAAAGCCCCCGAGTCTGACTGGCAAAAGCGGAGGGGCCGGACAGACTGTGTTCCGACAGCAAGCGCGACTTAGCTTCTGGGAGGTCATAAGTTAACAGCTCTGCTCAGAAAGCGGGAAGGCTGGAGGACAAAGGGAGGGAGAGCTGCTGAGCCCCCGGACGGCAGAGCTCAGCTTGGCGGGGAACAAAGGCGCCAGCGCCATCTCCCCTGCCCATCCCCCAGCCAAAACCCCAAAGGGAACCAGTTCCTGCCAGGGAACTTGCTCGCTCCGCGCAAACACCCAACTCTGTGCTTCTGCGGAGCCAAACCTCCGGCAGCGGATCTGACTCCATCCCGCTGCCACAGGGCTCCTCCTGAAGTGGATCACCTAAGGAGAAGCGAGCTAAGCCTGCCCCTCCAGCCCCCGTGCACCTTGCCTACCCACCCCAGCTAATACCCCAGATCCCCAGCAACACAAGCCTGGCAGTGTGCAAGTAGCCCAGACGGGACACGCCACCCCACAGTGAATCCCGCCCCTAGGAGAGGGGAAGAGAAGGCACACACCAGTCTGACTGTGGCCCCAGCAGTGGGCTGGGGGCAGACATCTGGTCGGACTGCGGCCCCGCCCACTAACTCCAGTTATACACCACAGCACAGGGGAAGTGCACTGCAGGTCCTCACCACGCCAGGGACTCTCCAAAATGACCAAACAGAAGAATTCCCCTCAGAAGAATCTCCAGGAAATAACAACAGCTAATGAACTGATCAAAAAGGATTTAAATAATATAACAGAAAGTGAATTTAGAATAATAGTCATAAAATTAATCGCTGGGCTTGAAAACAGTATACAGGACAGCAGAGAATCTCTTGCCACAAAGATCGAGGGACGAAGGAACAGTCACGAGGAGTTGAAAAACGCTTTAAACGAAATGCAAAACAAAATGGAAACCACGATGGCTCGGCTTGAAGAGGCAGAGGAGAGAATAGGTGAACTAGAAGATAAAGTTATGGAGAAAGAGGAAGCTGAAAGAAAGAGAGATAAAAAAATCCAGGAGTATGAGGGGAAAATTAGAGAACTAAGTGATACACTAAAAAAAAATAATATACGCATAATTGGTATCCCAGAGGAGGAAGAGAGAGGGAAAGGTGCTGAAGGGGTACTTGAACAAATTATAGCTGAGAACTTCCCTGAACTGGGGAAGGAAAAAGGCATTGAAATCCAAGAGGCACAGAGAACTCCCTTCAGACGTAACTTGAATCGATCTTCTGCACGACATATCATAGTGAAACTGGCAAAATACAAGGATAAAGAGAAAATTCTGAAAGCAGCAAGGGATAAACGTGCCCTCACATATAAAGGGAGACCTATAAGACTCGTGACTGATCTCTCCTTTGAAACTTGGCAGGCCAGAAAGGCTTGGCACGATATCTACAGTGTGCTAAACAGAAAAAATATGCAGCCGAGAATCCTTTATCCAGCAAGTCTGTCATTTAGAATAGAAGGAGAGATAAAGGTCTTCCCAAACAAACAAAAACTGAAGGAATTTGTCACCACTAAACCAGCCCTACAAGAGATCCTAAGGGGGATCCTGTGAGACAAAGTACCAGAGACATCACTACAAGCATAAAACATACAGACATCACAATGACTCTAAACCCATATCTTTCTATAATAACACTGAATGTAAATGGATTAAATGCGCCAACTAAAAGACATAGGGTATCAGAATGGATAAAAAAACAAGACCCATCTATTTGCTGTCTACAAGAGACTCATTTTAGATCTGAGGACACCTTTAGATTGAGAGTGAGGGGATGGAGAACTATTTATCATGCTACTGGAAGCCAAAAGAAAGCTGGAGTAGCCATACTTATATCAGACAAACTAGACTTTAAATTAAAGGCTGTAACAAGAGATGAAGAAGGGCATTATATAATAATCACAGGGTCTATCCACCAGGAAGAGCTAACTATTATAAATGTCTATGCGCCAAATACCCGAGCCCCCAGATATATAAAACAATTACTCATAAACATAAGCAACCTTATTGATAAGAATGTGGTCATTGCAGGGGACTTTAACACCCCACTTACAGAAATGGATAGATCATCTAGACACACAGTCAATAAAGAAACAAGGGCCCTGAATGATACATTGGATCAGATGGACTTGACAGATATATTTAGAACTCTGCACCCCAAAGCAACAGAATATACTTTCTTCTCGAGTGCACATGGAACATTCTCCAAGATAGATCATATACTGGGTCACAAAACAGCCCTTCATAAGTTTACAAGAATTGAAATTATACCATGCATACTTTCAGACCACAATGCTATGAAGGTTGAAATCAACCACAGGAAAAAGTCTGGAAAACCTCCAAAAGCATGGAGGTTAAAGAACACCCTACTAACGAATGAGTGGGTCAACCAGGCAATTAGAGAAGAAATTAAAATATATATGGAAACAAACGAAAATGAAAATACAACAATCCAAACGCTTTGGGATGCAGCGAAGGCAGTCCTGAGAGGAAAATACATTGCAATCCAGGCCTATCTCAAGAAACAAGAAAAATCCCAAATACAAAATCTAACAGCACACCTAAAGGAAATAGAAGCAGAACAGCAAAGGCAGCCTAAACCCAGCAGAAGAAGAGAGATAATAAAGATCAGAGCAGAAATAAACAATATAGAATCTAAAAAAACTGTAGAGCAGATCAACGAAACCAAGAGTTGGTTTTTTGAAAAAATAAACAAAATTGACAAACCTCTAGCCAGGCTTCTCAAAAAGAAAAGGGAGATGACCCAAATAGATAAAATCATGAATGAAAATGGAATGATTACAACCAATCCCTCAGAGATACAAACAATTATCAGGGAATACTATGAAAAATTATATGCCAGCAAATTGGACAACCTGGAAGAAATGGACAAATTTCTAAACACCCACACTCTTCCAAAACTCAATCAGGAGGAAATAGAAAGCTTGAACAGACCCAAAACCAGCGAAGAAATTGAATCGGTTATCAAAAATCTCCCAACAAATAAGAGTCCAGGACCAGATGGCTTCCCAGGGGAGTTCTACCAGACATTTAAAGCAGAGATAATACCTATCCTTCTCAAGCTATTCCAAGAAATAGAAAGGGAAGGAAAACTTCCAGACTCATTCTATGAAGCCAGTATTACTTTGATTCCTAAACCAGACAGAGACCCAGTAAAAAAAGAGAACTACAGGCCAATATCTCTGATGAATATGGATGCAAAAATTCTTAATAAGATACTAGCAAATCGAATTCAACAGCATATAAAAAGAATTATTCACCATGATCAAGTGGGATTCATTCCTGGGATGCAGGGCTGGTTCAACATTCGCAAATCGATCAACGTGATACATCACATTAACAAAAAAAAAAGAGAAGAACCATATGATCCTGTCAATCGATGCAGAAAAGGCCTTTGACAAAATCCAGCCCCCTTTCTTAATAAAAACCCTTGAGAAAGTCGGGATAGAAGGAACATACTTAAAGATCATAAAGGCCATTTATGAAAAGCCCACAGCTAACATCATCCTCAACGGGGAAAAACTGAGAGCTTTTTCCCTGAGATCGGGAACACGACAGGGATGCCCACTGTCACCGCTGTTGTTTAATATAGTGTTGGAAGTTCTAGCATCAGCAATCAGACAACAAAAGGAAATCAAAGGCATCAAAATTGGCAAAGATGAAGTCAAGCTTTCGCTTTTTGCAGATGACATGATATTATACATGGAAAATCCGATAGACTCCACCAAAAGTCTGCTAGAACTGATACATGAATTCAGCAAAGTTGCAGGATACAAAATCAATGTGCAGAAATCAGTTGCATTCTTATACACTAACAATGAAGCAACAGAAAGACAAATGAAGAAACTGATCCCATTCACAATTGCACCAAGAAGCATAAAATACCTAGGAATAAATCTAACCAAAGATGTAAAAGATCTGTATGCTGAAAACTATAGAAAGCTTATGCAGGTAATTGAAGAAGATATAAAGAAATGGAAAGACATTCCCTGCTCATGGATTGGAAGAATAAATATTGTCAAAATGTCAATACTACCCAAAGCTATCTACACATTCAATGCAATCCCAATCAAAATTGCACCAGCATTCTTCTCGAAACTAGAACAAGCAATCCTAAAATTCATATGGAACCACAAAAGGCCCCGAATAGCCAAAGTAATTTTGAAGAAGAAGACCAAAGCAGGAGGCATCACAATCCCAGACTTTAGCCTCTACTACAAAGCTGTCATCATCAAGTCAGCATGGTATTGGCACAAAAACAGACACATAGACCAATGGAATAGAATAGAAACCCCAGAACTAGACCCACAAACATATGGCCAACTCATCTTTGACAAAGCAGGAAAGAACATCCAATGGAAAAAAGACAGTCTCTTTAACAAATGGTGCTGGGAGAACTGGATAGCAACATGCAGAAGGTTGAAACTAGACCACTTTCTCACACCATTCACAAAAATAAACTCAAAATGGATAAAGGACCTGAATGTGAGACAGGAAACCATCAAAACCTTAGAGGAGAAAGCAGGAAAAGACCTCTCTGACCTCAGCCGTAGCAATCTCTTACTCGGCACATCCCCAAAGGCAAGGGAATTAAAAGCAAAAGTGAATTACTGGGACCTTATGAAGATAAAAAGCTTCTGCACAGCAAAGGAAACAACCAACAAAACTAAAAGGCAACCAACGGAATGGGAAAAGATATTTGCAAATGACACATCGGACAAAGGGCTAGTATCCAAAATCTATAAAGAGCTCACCAAACTCCACACCCGAAAGACAAATAACCCAGTGAAGAAATGGGCAGAAAACATGAATAGACACTTCTCTAAAGAAGACATCCAGATGGCCAACAGGCACATGAAAAGATGTTCAACGTCGCTCCTCATCAGGGAAATACAAATCAAAACCACACTCAGATACCACCTCACGCCAGTCAGAGTGGCCAAAATGAAGAAATCAGGAGACTATAGATGCTGGAGAGGATGTGGAGAAACAGGAACCCTCTTGCACTGTTGGTGGGAATGCAAATTGGTGCAGCCGCTCTGGAAAGCAGTGTGGAGGTTCCTCAGAAAATTAAAAATAGACCTACCCTATGACCCAGAAATAGCACTGCTAGGAATTTATCCAAGGGATACAGGAGTACTGATGCATAGGGGCACCTGTACCCCAATGTTTATAGCGGCACTCTCAACAATAGTCAAATTATGGAAAGAGCCTAAATGTCCATCAACTGATGAATGGATAAAGAAATTGTGGTTTATATACACAATGGAATACTACGTGGCAATGAGAAAAAATGAAATATGGCCTTTTGTAGCAACATGGATGGAACTGGAGAGTGTGATGCTAAGTGAAATAAGCCATACAGAGAAAGACAGATACCATATGGTTTCACTCTTATGTGGATCCTGAGAAACATAACAGAAACCCATGGGGGAGGGGAAGGAAAGAAGAAAAGAAAATAAAATAAAAAAAAATAAAAAAAAAATAAAAAAAAAAGAGGTTAAAGTGGGAGAGAGCCAAAGCATAAGAGACTGTTAAAAACTAAGAACAAACTGAGGGTTGATGGGGGGTGGGAGGGAGGGCAGGGTGGGTGATGGGTATTGAGGAGGGCACCTTTTGGGATGAGCACTGGGTGTTGTATGGAAACCAATTTGACAGTAAATTTCATATATTAAAAAATAAAAAAATAAAATAAATAAATAAAAAAATAAAATGAAAAAAAAATTATTATTGGTTAAGAAATAACTACATTTGGTTCATAAAATCATAAACATATCATAACCATTTCAAATTATTATAATTGATGATCATGATTACTGAAAATTTTCCTTCAGATTTAATCTTACTCAATTTTCCTGACAAATCCAACCTACATTTATTCTTCTATCCTTCACTTTCTTTTCACTTCTTTGCATAAAACATATATAATTTCAATTTGCAAAACTTTCTTCTGATTGGATTTACCTAGAAATATTGACTCCTCAACAACAGTATAATTTTCTTATGAGGTTAAGAAAATTTATTTTTCCATGTAATTCTGTTTATTGAACTTAAAGAACTCTATTCTTTTCTAATAGATTAATTACTTAATTATAGAAAAAACATTTCACAAATGGATATTTATGTGTGACAAAAAGGAAACAAATATGTATACAGACATCTTGGAAATAAATCAAAGCATATTTCTGTCCATTTTATAAAATGTATCTTCCTTAAACAAAATCATTATTAAGAAATAGGATACAAATAAAATTGAAAAGATATACAAGTGAGATTGCTATATAATTTTCTTTGAAATTGTTTATCATAAGATACAAGAAGATGTTTTGAAAATGTTTGCAATTTAACTGTATTTCCATTTTGTTTTTTTGACTTGTTGAGTAATCTGTTCCATAATGTGTTTTTATACTTGAGGGAGATTAAAACTCAAATCAATAAAGATTCACAATTAGTTTCTCTTTTCTATTGGGTACTTCTGTTCAGATTTTTAGGCCATTTTCCTGTAGAATGTTAAAATTCAAAGAAGATTTTGCAGATGGTATTTAAATTTTTTTTCTCTAAATTGTTTCAGTCCATAGTATTATGTTCTATGTCTTACAAGAAATAATTAGAATCTTGAAAAACAAGATGATGCTGATATAGTTTATTTATTTCTAGCTTGAATAAATTGAATATAAATGGACATTTTAGAATAATTTACATGTCTTCAGGTATAATTGAATACTTTATACAATCCCCCAAAATGTGGATGAAGTATTTTTGAACCACAAAAAATTGTTCCTCAAATAACAGCTTACTTTTAGAAATTTCCAAGAGAGATATTTAGGCATTAAATGATAATTCATTTTAGTTATATCACAAAATGACTCCACACCTGGCTTAAAGATCCCTGTACTATAATAAACAAATAAAAAAGCAATACCTTATAATTTAAATATCTTCCCTCCTATTTTATAATTATTGGCCCAGAAAACTGAACAAATTGAACAAATAACCAATTAATTAAACAGATAAGTGAAGGGTAAATTAGAGATGCCTTAACCTGGTCTTGTAATCCATTGATCCTGCTTCTGGAATATGACAACATACTTTTAAAAATTAATTTGAATTTATAGACAGAGGAGAGATAGATTGGTTGGATGGATAGATGTGGATGAATGGATAGATTGATATAGAAATAAATTGATAACTAGTAAGAGAAAATGTTGTCATGAAAATTAAAATTAAAACTTGTATGATCATCATAGCTCCCTATTAAAGTCTTTTGAGGACTCTATGTAATTAAAATTACATTGTTTCAGACAAGATGCAATTCAATTAGAGTGACAAGAGTAATATTGTAGCTTCCATGTACATGTCCCTCCCAACTGCCAGGTGCACAGCTGCAACTTTTGTCATTTTCAGCCACTGGCCAGTGCCCAGCCATTGCACAGGGTCCCACCACAACTGCACACCGTGCCCAGTTGCTGGGTGCAGGACTGCTATAGTGTGCTGTGCCCAGTATTGTGCCACCAGCCTACCCAATGCCCAGCTCCCAGGTGCCACAGTGTTTTGTGAAATCTTGCATAGAACTGTTGGCCTAAAAATTTTTCTAATACTGCCATCCCACTCTCAAGATCCCCGGTGGGCATAACCCCTCAGAACTAACCTTCCTGTGTCCCAATAAACAGCACAGAGGGCAAGCATAGCCCACCACAGGTAGAGAGTGCAGAAGACTGCACTGAAAGTAAAAGTGACTTGGACACAATAGCAAGGCATAAACAACAAACATAGGATGCTCTCCTAAAGTGCCAGGTTCTGGTGAACAGGAGACATGGCATTGCAGGGCACTCCAGGGCCTCTCAAAAAGGCACTCCTTTTAAAAGCAGAAGACATAGCTCACTTTCTTCACAGAGAAAAACAGACACAGAGAGGTAGATAAAATGAGTATATAAGGAAATTTATTCCAAATAAAAGAATAGCACAAGGCCCTGGCCAGAGATCTAAGCAAGACAGATAAAAGTAACATTCCTGATAGAGAATTGAAAGCAATAATTATAAGGATACTCATAGGACTTGAGAAAAGAGAAGAAGACATAAGAGATCCTTAATGGAGAGAAAAGGAATAATATAGGAAAGACAAAGGGCTCAATAAACTAAATGACAATCACTCCTGCTAGGATGACCAGGAGGATAGAAGCAGAGGAAAGAATTAGTGACCTAGAAGATGGAGTAATGGAAAGTAAATAAGCCGAACAAAAGAGAGGAAAAAATATATGCTAAATGAGAAAGACTTAGGGAACTCAGTGACTACATCAAATGTAAAAACATTCACATTTCAGGAGTCCAAGGAGAAGAAGAGAGATAAAATGGGGCAGAAAAATTATTTGAAGAAAGAAGAGCTGAAAACTTTCCTAATCTGGGGAAGGAAATAGATAACCAGATCCAGGAGGTACAGGGAACTCCCATCAAAATCAACAAAAGCAGGCCAACACCAAAACATATTGTAATTAAACTGGCAAAATATAATGATAAAGAAAACATTTTAAAGTAGCAAGACAAAAGAAGACAGTAACTTATAAAGGAAAACCCATAAGGCTAGCAGGAGATTTTCAGCAGAAATGTTGCAAGACAGAAGGGAGTGAAAAGATATATTCAAAGTGCTGAATGGGAAAATTCTGCAGCTAAGAATACTCTATCTAGCAAAGCTATCATTCAGAATAAAAGGAGAGATAAAGAGTTTCCCAGAAAAACAGAAACTAAAGGAGTTCATAACCACTACACCATGTCTGGAAGAAATATTAAAAGGGGAACTTGGGTGGAAAGCAGAGACAAAAAGCAACAGTATAAAGGTAGGAAAGAAAAAGGCAGTAAACGTGAATAATTCTGTAAGAAATTAATCAAGGAACTCACAAATAAGGACATAAAATACAATAATATATACGTAAAATGTGGAGAAGGTAACAGAAAAGAATGAGCTCAAAGTTAAACGACCATCAATTTAATATATACTGGCACATGCAGGAGAGATTATATACAAACCTAAATGTAACCATATATCAAAAACCACTAATAAATATTCAAAGAACAAAGAGAAAATAATCCAAATTTATAACTGAAGAAAGTTTCCAAAACATTAAAGAGACTAAGACAAGAAAGGATCAGAGAAAATCTTCACAAACAACCACAAAACAAGTAATAAAATGACAATAAGTACATATCTATCATTAATTATTTTGAATGGAAATAACCTGAATGTTCCAATCAAAAGACATAAGGTGTCAGAATGGATAACAACTAATAAAATGAAAAACTATGAAAACAACTAATACAATAGCAATAAATACATACTATCAATAATTACTTTGAATGGAAATGGACTAACCATTGCAGTCAAAAGACGAAGTTTGTCAGAATGGATAACAAAATAAGACTCATAAATATGCTGCCTACAAGACACCATTTTTTGACCTAAAGTCACCTGCAGATTGAAAGTAAGGGGATGGAGAAACAGTTATCATACAAATAGATGTCAAAAGAAAGCCAGAGCAACAATATTTATATCAGACAAAGTAGACTTTAAAACAAAGATTTTAACAAGAGATGTGGAAGGGCACTGTATAATAATAAAGGGGCAATCCAACAAGAAGATATAACAATTGTAAATATTTATGCACTCAACATTGGAGTACTCAAATACATAAAAAAGTTAATAACAAACATAAAGGTACCCATTGATAATAATGCAATAATAATAGGGTATTTTAAAACTCCACTTACATCAATGGACAGATAATCTAAGTAGAAAACCAACAAGGAAACGATGGCTTTGAATGACATACTGGACCAGATGGACTTAATAGACATATTCAGAACATTTCATCCTAAAACAGCAGAATAATCATTTCAAGTGCACATGGAACATTTTCCAGGATAGATCACACATTAGGCTACAGAACAAGCCTTAAAAACTTTAAAAGGATCTATCATACACGTTTCTGAACACAATGCTATGAAACAAAGTCACCACAAGAAAAAATCTGGAGGGCCACAAATACATGGAAGTTAAATAACAAGCTATTAACAATGAATGGGTCATCAAGGAAATCAAAGAAGAAATTAAAAAGTACATGGAAACAAATGAAAATGAAAACACAATAGTCCAAAACCTTTGGGATGCAAAAAAAAAAAAAAAAAAAAGTGGTCATAAAAGGGAAGTATGTAGCAATACAGGCTTAGATCAAGAAGTAAGAAATATTTCAAATAAACAACCTAACCTTACACCTAAAGGAGTCAGAAGAAAAGAACAGCAAAACTTAAAACTAGCAGAAGAAAGGAAACTAAATATTAGAGCAGAAATAAATTATATACAAACTAAAAAAAAATAATAATAAACAATAGAATAAATGAAACCAGGAGCTGGTTCTTTGAAAAAATAATAAAATTTATAAACCGCTAGCCAGAGATCAAAAAGAAAAAAATACCCAATAAATAAAATCAGAAATGAGAGAGGAGAAATAACAACCAACACCACAGAAATACAAACCATTATAAGAAAAATAGTATGAAAAAACATATAGGAACAAATTTAACAACCAAGAAGAAATGGATAAATTCCTAGAAATACATAAACTACTAAAATTGAAACAGGAAGAAATAGAAAATACAAACAAACCAGTAACTAGCAAATAAATTGAATCAGTAAGGAAAAACTCCCAACAAACAAAAGTGCAGGTCAAGATGGCTTCACAGGCTAACTCTATCAAACATTTAAAATTTAGTTAATACCAGGGTATCTGGGTGGCTCAGTGGGTTCAGTGTCTGACTTTGGCTCAGATCATAATCGTGTGGTTCATGGTTCAAGCCCTGTGTTGGGCTCTGTGCTGACAGCTTATAGCCTGGAGCCTGCTTCAGATTCTGTGTCTCCCTCTCTCTCTCTGCCCCTTCCCTGTTTGTGCCCTGTCTCTCTTTCTCTCTCAAAAATAAATAAACATTATTTTTTTAATGAGTTAATACCTATTCTCACACTATTCCAAAAAATAGAAAAGGGGAAGGAAAACTTCTGAATTCATTCTCTTAGGCCAACATTATCCTGGTACTAAAACCAGATAAAGACACCACTGGAAAAGATAAGTATAGGTGAATATATCTGATGAACATAGATGTAAAAGTCCTCAATAAAATACTAGGGAACCGAATTCAACAATACTATAAAAAAAATCATTCACCACGATCAAGAGGGATTTATTTCTGGGTTGCACGTGTGGTTCAATATTCGGAAATCAATCAATATGATACATCACATCAATAAGAGACAGGAGAAGAACCATATGGTCATTTTAGTAAACACAGAAGAAGCATTTGACGATATACAACATACATTCATGATTAAAACCCTCAACAAAATAGGAATAGAGGGAAAATACCCCAACATGATAAATTCCATATATGAAAAAAGCCATAGCTAATATCCTCAATAGGGAAATACTAAGAGCTTTCCATCAGTAAGGAACAAGACGAGGATATTCACTCTCACCACTTTTATTCAACATAGTATGGGAAGTCCTAGCCACAGCAATCAGACAACAAAAATAAATAAAAATCATCCAAATCTGTAAGGAAGAAGTCCAACTTTTATTATTTGAAGATGACATGATACTATATATAGAAAACCTGAAAGACACCATTAAAAAACTTCTAGAACTTGTAAATATATTACAAAACTGAGGTGATAAAGACAGTATGGCACAAAAACAGACACATAGATCAATGGATCAGAATAGAATTCTTAGAAATGAACCCACTATATGGTCAATTAATCTTTGATGAAGCAGGAGCGAATGTTGCATGGGAAACAGACTTTTCAACAAATGGCGTGGGGAAAACTGGACAGCAACATGTAAAAGAAAGAAACTGGACTACTTTCTTATGCCATGAAGAAAAATATATTCAAAATGGATTAAAGACCTAAATATGAGAATTGAAACCATACAAATCCTACAAAAAAAAGGTAGTAACTTCTTTGGCATTGGCTATAGCAACATCTTTATAGATACATCTCCTCAGGCAAGGACAATAAAAGCAAAAGTGAACTATTTGTACAGCATCAAAATAAAAAGCTTCTAGATGATTACAGCTTTGTAGTAGAGGCTAAGGTCTGGGATTGTGATGCTATAATCATCAAGACAGTATGGTATTGGCACAAAAACAGACACATAGACCAATAGAATAGAATAAAGAACCCAAAATTGGACCCACAAATGTATGAACAACTAATCTTTGACAAAGCAGCCAAGAGTATCCGATGGAAAAAAGACAGTCACTTTAGCAAATGGTGGTGGGAGAACTGGACAGCGACATGCAGAAGAATGAAACTAGACTACTTTCTTATGCCATACACAAAAATAAACGCAAAATGGATGAAAGACCTAAATGTTAGACAGGAAACCATCAAATCCCTAGAGGAGAAAGCAGGCAACAACCTCTTTGACCTCAGCCGCAGCAATTTCTTCTGGACACATCTCCAAAGGCAAGGGAAATAAAAGAAAAAATGAACTATTGGGACCTCATCAAGATAAAAAGCTTCTACACTGCAAAAAGAAAAAAAAATCAACAAACTAAAAGGCTCCTGATGGAATAGGAAAAGATACTTGCAAATGACAGATCAGATAAACGGTTAGTATCCAAAATTTATAAAGAACTTACCAAACTCAACACCTGAACAACAAATAATCCAGTGAAGAAATGGGCAGAAGACATGAATAGATACTTTTCCAAATAAGACATCCAGATGACCAACAGACACATGAAAAGATGCTCAATGTTACTCATCATCAGGGAAATACAAATCAAAACCACACTTAGATACCATATTACACTGGTCAGGGTGGCTAAAATTAACAACTCAGGAAACAGCAGATGATGGTGAGGATGTGGAGAAACGGGAACCCTCTTGCACAGTTGGTAGAAATGCAAACTGGTGCAGCTGCTCTGGAGGTGTGGAGGTTCCTCAAAAAATTAAAAATAGGACTACGCTAAGAAAAAATAGAACTATCCTATTACCCAGCAATAGCACTACTAGGAATTTATCCAAAGGATACAGGAGTGCTGATTCATAGGGACACATGTACCCCAATGTTTACAGCAGCACTTTCAACAATAGCCAAATTATGGAAAGAGCCTAAATGTCCATAAACTGAGGAGTGGATAAAGAAGATGCGGTTTATTTATACAATGGAATACTACTTGGCAACGAGAAGGAATGAAACACTGCCATTTGGTACAACGTGGATGGAACTGGAGGGTATTATGCTAAATGAAGTAAGTCAAACAGAGAAAGACAGATATCATGTATCATATGTGGAACTTGAGAAACTTAACAGAAGACCATGGGGGAACGGAGGGGGAAAAATAGTTACAGAGATGGAGGGAGGCACACCATAAGAGACTCTTAAATACAGAGAACAAACTGAGGGTTGATGGAGGGGCGAGGGAGAGGGGAAAATGGGTGATGGGCATTGGGAGGGCACTTGTTGGGATGAGCACTGGGTGTTTTATGTAAGCAATGAATCATGGAAATCTATCCCCAAAACCAAGAGTACACTGTATACACTGTATGTTAGCCAATTTGGCAATAAATTATATTGCAAAAATAAATAAATAAAATAAAATAAATTTATCTTTAAACAAATAAAAAAATAAAAAAAATAAAAAGCCACTGCACAGTGAAGGAAACAATCAATAAAACTAAAATGCAACATACAGAATGGGAGAAGATATTTGTAAATCATATATCCAATAAAGGGTTACTTTCCAAAATATATAAAGAATTTATAAAATTCAACACCTAAAAAAGAATAATCCAATTAAATATGGGCAGAACACAAGAACAGATATTTTCCCAAAGAAGCTGTATGGATGGCCAACACGCAAATGAAAAGATGCTCATCATCACTTATCATGGAAAAACAAATCAAAACTACAATGAGATATAACCTCATACCTGTCAGAATGTCTAAAATCAACAACACATGAAACAACAGGTGTTGGCAAGGATGTGGAGAAGTGGGAACCCTCTTGCATGGCTGGTGGGAATGCAAACTGGTGTATCCACTCTGGAAAACAGTATGGAAGTTCCTAAAAAGTTAAAAATATAACTACCCTATGATCCATTAATTGTACTACTAGGTATCTACCCAAAGGATACAAAAATACTAATTTGATGGCATAAATGCACCCCGATGTTTATAGCAGCATTATTTACAATAGCTAAACTATGGAAGCAGCCCAAGTGCCCATCAATTGAGGAATGTGCACACACACACACACACACACACACACACACACACACACCAGAATATTATTCAGCCATAAAAAATGAAAGCTGGCCATTTGCAACAATATGGATGAAGTAAGAGTGTATTGTGCTGAGTGAAATAAGTCAGTCAGAGAAAGACAAATACCATATGATATCACTCATATGTGGAATTTAAGAAACAGCACAGGTGAGCATAGGGGGAAAGAAAAGAGGCAGACCAGAAAACAGACCTTCAAATACAGAAAACAAACTGAAGATTGCTGGAGGGGAGGTGGATATGGGGGATGGGCTGAGTGATGGGCATTAAGGAGGGCACTTGTGATGAGTACTGAGTGTTGTTTGAAAGTGATGATTACTAAATTGTACTTCTGAATGTAATGTTGCATTGTATGTTAACTAACTGGAATTAAAATAAAAACTCAAAAATAAATATAAGATAGTACCTCAGGAGCTAACATTCCACTAGGATTGAAGGATATACCCAAAAAAGTGCCTACTACAGAGTCTGACACCTAAGTAGTGTTCAATGTTAGTTGTTATAGTTAATATTAAAAATGTACTGTATATTCACATTTAAAAACCGAATCAGCAAATGAATCTTACAAACTGAAAAAAAAAAAAAAGAAAATAATATTGTGGCTTCTGCATGTAATAGAGAAACTTCCTGGTAAAGGTACATAAATTTCATTTGATGATTTCTTACACCCACAGTATATACATAGTTCTTGCTGTGAGCTCAGAGACAAAATAGGTGCTTTGGTTGGAAAAGAATAGTAACAAAAGCCTTACTCTGTTCTTTAAGGCATCTTTATTATTTGGAGAGACACCACCATACACACAGGCACACACTTTATACTCAGCTAGACAAAGCTTATTAACCAATTTATATCAAATTTGAGAACATGTGATGACCTTCCAGTGTTCCCATAAACTGAAATATTCTTATGATATTTATTTTTTTCTTCTCAAGTACAAGTGGTGTTTTGCATAATCAAAAATAACAGGTGGGGTGCCTGGCTGGCTCAGTAGGTAGAACATCTGACTCTTGATCCTGGGGTCATGAGTTCAAGCTCCATGTTGGGCATGGAGCCTACTTAAAACAAAACCAAAAACAAAAATAAAAAAACAGCGGCATGGAGGAAAATATTGATTCCCTAGATTTTATATTATAGGAAGTTGTGAGTTTTTTTCTATATTACACTTTCATTTTGCTCTTTTGTCCTGTAATGAACCCCTCAATATAAAATTGATTTTCAAACATTAATATATATTTACTTGATCAAGATTATTACATCATCTTAGCTTTGATTTTAATTATTGTGAAGTATTATTTGATGATCATTTGGTGGGAAAAAACCTATCTGGAATATGACTGTTAGGTTACGGAGCCGAGTGAGGTGGTTTAAATATTATCATGTGCTTTATTATGAATAACTACTGAATACAGCTCTGAGAATACTGGTTTTTAAACCCAGTCATATTGTAAAAAAAAAAAAAAAGCAAAGGAGTAAGATAATTGTAAGATGTGGCTAAAAGAAGCTAATCTATTCTTAACCTTACTTCATAAGTGACAGCAAAATTAAATGGAAACAATCATGAATCACAGGAGGATGAGAGTTGGGTAACTAATTGGCCTATTTTCTGTGCTGTCAGAATCCTCTCAAGCAATTTTCTTCAATTATAACTGCAAATCAGCATGCTATTTCCTCCACATGAACTACCCATTGCCTGAGGACTAACTAGGTATCCTGGGATAACTTGTGATAAATAGTTAGAGACCATTTTCCACTAGTGAATCATTATGGGGCATTCATGGTGAAATACCAGCATTAAAACTCTCTAAAAATCTATGGTGAAAAAAAATCCCCAAAAAGAATTGTATTATGTGCAAAAGGCTGACCGCCTTGGTCATCGATAAGAGTTAGATCAATCTATCAAACTTTATGAAACAAAACAAAGCAAAACAGAAGTCAAAATATTGCCCCCATATGCTTACCTCTCTGCTGAATGAATGTATGTGGCCCCCTGTGGATAAATGCTATGCTATCTAGAGACAGCTGGTAGTTTCAGTTTGGGTCTTTGTTCTGAAATTTTAGTTCAATTGAATCTGCTACTCAGAATGACTTGTACTCTCTCTTAGATCACCTGGTTATTTGGGTTACTGTGACATATAATCTTCTCTTCTACATCCTATCATATTCTCCTAGAAGTGAAAAAAAAGGTGCTATATTTTCAGTTTGTCACTTTTTATAAACACACTTTAATTGACTAAATGCTCTATTATCTCCAAAATTCATGTTCATCTTATACAAATAAGGTATCTATCTAACAGGTGGATTTCAAGAACTTCCAGGAAAGTGACTATATCTTCTACGGCAATGTCCAGTTACAAAACAAGAAAATAAAATGTTTGGGGAAAACCTCTAAAGTACAGGCCAACTATTTTAATAACAGGATTTTCAGTTTTAGGAGTTTAATGTGTCATCCAGTATATTAAAATCCATGTAGTAAGAAGACATTACAATGATGCCATATCTATGTTATTATGCCATCATGAAATTTAATTGGAAGTAGTAAACCAGTACCCTAATAGCATTTTAAGTCTATTTTTACTCTTTCAGAGCATTTATTAGGGAATTTTGTGCAAAGTGTAAATCCAATAAATGCTGTTGAAGAATGAAATTATTAAAGCACAGACTTATTAGGTATGACACAGATTTACAGGTAAGGAGGGAAAGGTACATGATGAAAGTAAAGTTAAACCTTGGCATTTATACAACTCCTCTTAGGAAACAACATTCACTTAAATGTCAATAGCTATTTAGACATCTGAAGCAAAGATTTGAGGAGAAAATAACACATCTTTAGTCTGTAAAGAATCTTGTAGATATCCATAAATACTATTTGAAATGTGTAAATACATTATGTACTCTTGAAAAGATGTAGAATGAACTTTCAAGAACTATACAGAACCTCAAACAAAGCCACATTTATTTTTTAGTTTAGCTTGGGTTTGTTCTGAGAATGGTTTAACTGTAACCACAGGAAATCTGCACATAAAGTATGAGTTTAATGGTGTCAGATTTTGTTGTCTTTTTGGTCTTTTTAGTACATATGTTGTTAATGGATCTTTTAATGACTGGATACCACACTCAAAAGAATTTAATCTATCCAGAATAGAAAATGTTGATATATTTAAACAATAAAACAATTTTGTTCTGAGTCAACCAAAAAACTGTATACAATATGTATACAATAACTGAATGTAGGTGGAAGACTGAGAAAATTGATCATTTTGTAATTGCAGGTATACTAAAATTATATGATCTAGTATCAATGTATCCCTTCTAGATTTTAAAATTTGTAAAGGCAGAATCCTTGCTTGTTTAGGTTACATCATATCCTAGTGATAAAATGGTATCTATCAACATAGTGTTTGTTCAATAAATGTGTGTTAAAGAAATGCTTGAATGCATCATTAAAATAAAAACAAAATGCCAAGATAAAACAGCTTCATAAAAAGTAAAACATCATGCTAGTTTTCAAACTTGAAACTTATCTATGAACCATTATAGTACAATATAACTTAAGAAATATTAATTACTTATGAGAAACACTTGTTCCATTTGTAATAGTGCCAAAGGTATCTTTTTTTTTTATTTTTTAAACGTTTTATTTATTTTTGAGACAGGGAGAGACAGAGCATGAACAGGGGAGGGTCAGAGAGAGGGAGACACAGAATCTGAAACAGGCTCCAGGCTCTGAGCTGTCAGCACAGAGCCCGACGCGGGGCTCGAACTCACGGACCGCGAGATCATGACCTGAGCCGAAGTCGGCCGCTTAACCGACTGAGCCACCCAGGTGCCCCAGGGCCAAAGGTATCTTGTATTTATGTTTACACACACAAATACACATACAATCTCACATGCTTACATTGTCATATTTTAAGAAATCTGTATATTTTATTACCTCTAATTGAAACCATGTGCATTATAAACAACTTTTTAAGGTAAATTGAATAACTTTAATGTTGCTCAAAAATTTTTCACCTCATTTAAGAAAGACAATGCTGATTTGATTAATAACCATGCCTTGTTCCTCCTTAAATCAATACTATCTCTCTCAAGAATATGGTAAAAGTTACAAATTTCAGCTCCTACATGAAGAGTAGTGACAAAATGAATAGGAAATAATTTAATCCAACCAAAACATAGGTGCCTAGGTGGCTCAGTCGGTTAAGTGTCCAACTTTGGCTGAGGTCATGGTCTCATGGTTAGTGAGTTCAAACCCCACATCAGGTTCTCTGCTCTCAGCACAGAGCCTGCTTTAGATCCTCTGTCCCTCTCTCTCTGTCCCTCCCCTGCTTGCTCTCTCTCTGTCTCTCTGTCTCTCTCTCTCAAAAATAAATAAATAACCATTAAAAATGTAAAAGAACTTATATTTTTGAAGTTTACTAAATAGAAAAGACATAGTAACTGACATGTCCAGGTAATAATATTTAAATTTTCTTAATAGGACAAGCCACAATTTTGAGGTTCAGGAAAATAAAAGCATTTTCCATGTATAATTTGTTTGAATTTTATGACTGATAAACTTAAGGATTTGTGTTATTGTTGTTTATCTTCGTGTCTTCTTTTTCATGAAATAAGTTCGTGTGTGTAGATAAATATCATAATATCATGCCTACTAGCCCCATTTAACTTTTAATCATTATAATTAAAGTACATTTGGTTAATCTCACAGGACTTAATGACACACACATCTGGCACTTTATTTGGGTAACCACAAAACTGAAAAATAAATGTTTGTAATTTTCATTTATAAACCAAGGTGGATATGAATAATAAAGCTGACTGTTAAAATGTAATACTTAGCTCAGCCTTAAGATTCTTCCTCTTCCATTTGCTAACATGTTAAGAAGCATGAGATAAATGACAACTCACCAAAAGATGAAAATTCATTCATTAAAAAAAAAAAAAAAAAAAGGGGGGCGCCTGGGTGGCGCAGTCGGTTAAGCGTCCGACTTCAGCCAGGTCACGATCTCGCGGTCCGTGAGTTCGAGCCCCGCGTCGGCTCTGGGCTGATGGCTCGGAGCCTGGAGCCTGTTTCCGATTCTGTGTCTCCCTCTCTCTCTGCCCCTCCCCCGTTCATGCTCTGTCTCTCTCTGTCCCAACAATAAATAAAAAAAAAAAAAAAAACGTTGAAAAAAAAAAATTAAAAAAAAAAAAAAAAGTAATGTCAGATATTGGACCCCAACCTTCTTTTCCCCTAGAGGACAACTATTTTTTATAAATCCCAATTTGTTCTAGATTAATTTATGGGAAGTTTACTCACTAATTATTACTTACTATGCCTAAATAAGCTAATTATTAACTAGGTAGAGTAGTTAGATCCAAGTCAAAATGTATATCTAATCAGAGGATCGAGCTAAGATGGTGGCATAGTAGGAGGACTGCAGGTTTGCCTCATCCATTGAACACAGCTAGATAACTATCAAATAATTCTGAATACCCAAGAAATCACCCTGAGGACTGACAGAACAAACCCTACAACTAGAGGGAGAGAAAAGGCAACAGGAAAGTAGAAAATACAGAGACAAGATTTGGGGGAAAAATGGATCACCAGTGCTGTGGAAGGGAGGGAGCCCTGGTTGCAGAGAAAGGTGAGAGAGAGAGAGAGAGAAAGGAACATACAGGGGATTGAACAAGGAGAACACTTCCCCAAAGCCATTGGCTGGGATAATGAGAACACTTCCCCAAAGCCATTGGCTGGGATAATGAGATTTCTGTAAGTTTTTGCAACCAGCTGGGCTTGAACACTGGAGATTTAAATGTTGGTCAGTGGTGTATTTGTCTGGGATAGAGCTCTGAAGGGACTGCCCTACTCCTGTAGAGAAGGAAGGCAAACAACCTGGGGACAAACACTGGAGCATATCAGTGAGAGGTGACATTCACAGAGATGCCTATCTTTAGTATACCCAGGCACTAAAGATCATGCAAGCACCTTTTCCTCTCATCTAGAGCATAGGCACAGAGCTGCCTGCCAGGGGCAGCTAAGCCCCAACACTGACTGCCTAACCTGCTTGCCCTAAATCTCACACCCCTGCTCTCTGGAACAACTGCCCTTCTTAGTCAAACCTGCAGCAGTCCCAGCACAGTATGATCCTCCCCCAGAAGACCAGAGCAGGACTCTACCCACACAACATTCCTAAAGCACGGAGCTTTAAAAGTCAGCAGGTTGGCTAAGATAGAGCCTAGGGGACACTGCACTGCTCCTAGAGAGAACACAGGCAAACAACCCAGAGGTAAACAGCCTGAAAATGGCAATCTGAAAACACCCGGGATGCACAGGGGGGAGATGGTTTGCTCTTTAGGGAGTGCGTCCTTGAGAGCAGCAAGCAAGGAAAACTCTCTCCAGGGACAAAGGAACTGGCAGGCACCATTTCCCTCCCCTGACCCTCAGCATAAACACAGAACCACCTTCAGTAAAGAGCATACCACAGACCTGCTTACACTAAGTCCCACACCCCTGCACTCTGCCAGTACTGCCCATCTCAGTCAAGTGTGCTTCAGTCCCAGCTCAGGGGAACCCACCCCCAGAAGACAAGCACAAGCCACTGCCACATTATGTCTCCCAACAAGAGAGTTCTTCAAGGCTTCAGTTTTAGTGGAAGTAGGATCATGTATCATTTAACAGACCATAGTACACCTCGTTAAAATTCACCACATCCGGGCCAAGGTCCAAACACTCCCCACTGCAGGCAAGAAGAAACTGCAGGCAATTGGCCTGAAATATAAAATAGCCAAAACACAGCAGCAAAGTACATGCAGCACACACCAGAGACATTCTCTGAAGCACCAGGCCCTGGGCACTATGTGACTGTTTCTTCATAAAGCCATTACTCTCAGAAGCAGGAAACATAACAGGCTTTTTTAACAGACAAGAAGGCAGAGACTTAGACAAAATGCCAAGATGGAGGAATTCATCCTACATGAAAGAACAAATTAAGGTCATGGCCAGAGATGTAAGCAAAAAAAGATATAAATAATATGCCTGATGGACAATTTAAAGAAACAATTCTAAGGATACTCACTGGGCTTGATAAAAGAATGGAAGACTTCAGAGAGGCCCTTACCACAGAAATAAAAGAGTTAAAAAACAATCAGCCAGAAATTAAATGTACTATAACTGAGATTCAAAACAGACTGTATGCAATGAACACAAGAATGGAAGAAACAGGGGGATGAATAAGTGACACAGAAGAAAAAATAATGGAAAATAATGAAGCTGAACAAAAGAGTGAAGGAGGAATTCCAGAACATGAGAATAGACTTAGGAACACAGTGACTCCGTCAAACAAATAATGTTCATCATATAGGAGTCCCAGAAGAAGAAGAGAGAAAAAAGGGAGAAGACAATTTATTTGAGGGAATAAGAGCTGAAAACTTGCCTAACCTGGAGAAAGAAACAATCATATCAGATACAGTAGGCACAGAGAACTCCCACCAAAATCAGCAAAAGCAGGACAACACCAAGACATATTGTAATTAAACTGGTAAAATATAGCGATAATGAAAAAATCCTAAAAGCAAAAAGATAAAAGAAGTCTCTAATTTACAAAGGAAGACCCATAAAACTAGCTGCAGATCTCTCAACAGAATCTTGGCAAGCCAGAGAGAGAGGCATGATATGTTAAATGTGCTGAATCAGAAAATCTGCAGCCAGAAATATTCTATCCAACAAGGCTATCATTCAGAATAGAAGGAGAGATAAATAGTTTCCCAGACAAACAAAACCTAAAGAAGTTCATGACCACTGAATCAGTCCTGCAGGAAATATTAAAGGGGACTCTTTGAGTAGAAAGGGGAAAACAAAAGTGACATAGACAAGAAAGGAACAGAGAAAATCTCCAAAAACAACAACCAAGTAGCAAAATGGAAATAAATACATTATCAACAATTACTCTAAAATAAATGGACTGAATGCTTAAATCAAGAGACATACAGTGTCAGAATGGATAACAAAATAAGACTCATAAATATGCTGCCCACGAGAGACTCATTTTAGACCTAAAGGCATCTGCAGATTGAAAGTGAGGGGATGGAGAAACAGTTATCATATAAGTGGATGTCAAAAGAAAGAGTAGCAATATTTATATCAGACAAAGTAGACTTTAAACGAAATACTAAAACAAGAGATAAAGGAGGGAACTATATAATAATAAAGGGGACAATCCAATAAGAAGATATAACGTTGTAAATACATATGCACCCAACATTGGAGCACTCAAATACATCAAAGAGTTAATAACAGGGGCGCCTGGGTAGCTCAGTTGGTTAGGCATCCAACTTTGGCTCAGATCATGGTCTGACAGTTCATGAGTTCAAGTCCCACTTCAGGCTCTGTGCTGACAGCTCAGAGCCTAGAGTCTGCTTTGGATTCTCTGTCTCCTCTCTGTGTCCCTCCCCTGCTCAAACTCTTTCTCAAAAATCAATAAACATTTAAAAAAGAGTTAATAATAAACATCAAAGAACTCACTGATAATAATACAATAATAATAGGGAATTTTAACACCCTACTTATACTAATGGCCAGATCAAATAAAGAGAAAATAAACAAGGAAACATTGGCTTTGAATGGCACACTGGACCAGATGGACTTAACAAATATATTCAGAACATTTCACCCTAAAACAGCAAAATACACATTCTTTTCAAGTGCACATGGAACATCCTTCAGAATATATCACATACTAGGTCACAAATCAGGCCTCAACAAGTACAAAAAGATTGAGATCAGGGGCACCTGGCCTGCTCAGTCAGTGAAGCATGTGACTCTTGATCTGGGGGTTGTGGATTCCAGCCCCATGTGGGATGCAGACATTACTTAAAAATAAAAAATATTTTTTAAAAAAATACACATCAAATCATGCACATTTTCAGACCACAACACTATGAAACTTGAAGTCAATCACAAGAAAAAATTCAGAAAGACCATATATACATGGGGGCTAAACAACATGCTACTAAAGAATGAATGGATGAACCAGGAATTCAAAGAAGAAATTTTAAAAATACATGGAAACAAATGAAAATGAAAACACAACAGTCCAAAACCTTTGAGATGCAGCAAAAGTGGTCATAAGAGGGAAGTACATAGCAATACAGGTCTAATTCAAGAAGCAAGAAAATTCTCAAATAAACAAACTAACCTTATATGTGAAGGAGCTAGAAAATAAACAACAAATAGAGCCAAAAACCAGAAGAGAGAGAGGGAAGTGGCAGCGTAGGAGGACGCTGGGCTCACCGCACGTCCTGCTGATCACTTAGATTCCACCTACACCTGCCTAAAAACCCCAGAAAAATGCCAGAAGACTAGCAGAACAGAAGCCAAGCGCAGACGAGAGGCCCACGGAAGAGGGTAGGAAGGGTGGAGAGGCGGTGCACCCTCCACGGACTGGCGGAAGGGAGCCGGGGTGGAAGGGCGGCCTGCCGGGCGAGCAGAGCCCCCGAGTCTGGCTTGCAAAAGCTGAGGGGCCAGACAGAGTGTGTTCCGACAGCAAGCATGACTTAGCATCTGGGAGGTCATAAGTTAACAGCTCTGCTCAGAGAGCAGGAAGGCTGGAGGACAAAGGGAGGGAGAGTTGCTGAGCCCCAGGATGACAGAGCTCAGTTTGGTGGGGAACAAAGGCGCTCACCAGCGCCATCTCCCTCACCCATCCCCCAGCCAAAATCCCAAAGGGAACCAGTTCCTGCCAGGGAACTTGCTTGTACCTCACAAACACCCAAAGCTGTACTTCTGCGGAGCCACCCCTCCGGCAGTGGGTCTGACTCCCTCCTGCTGCCACAGGGTGCCTCCTGAAGTGGATCACCTAAGGAGAAGTGAGCTAAGCCTGCCCCTCCTGCCCCCGTGCACCTTGCCTACCCACCCCAACTAATACGCCAGATCCCCAGCACCACAAGCCTGACAGTGTGCAAGTACCCCAGATGGGCCACGTCACCCCACAGTGAATCCCGCCCCTAGGAGAGGGGAAGAGAAGGCACACACCAGTCTGACTGTGGACCCAGCGGTGGGCTGGGGGCAGACATCAGGTCTGACTGCGGCCCACCCACCAACTCCAGTTATACACCACAGCACAGGGGAAGTGCCCTGCAGGTCCGCACGACTCCAGGGACTATCCAAAATGACCAAACAGAAGAATTCCCCCCAAAAGAATCTCCAGGAAATAGCAACAGCTAATGAACTGATCAAAAAGGATTTAAATAATATAACAGAAAGTGAATTTAGAATAATAGTCATAAAATTAATCACTGGGCTTGAAAACAGTATAGAGGGCAGCAGAGAATCTCTTGCTACAGAGATCAAGGGACTAAGGAACAGTCAGGAGAAGCTGAAAAACGCTTTAAACAAAATGCAAAATAAAATGGAAATGACCACGGCTTGGATTGAAGAGGCAGAGGAGAGAATAGGTGAACTAGAAGATAAAGTTATGGAAAAAGAGGAAGCTGAGAAAAAGAGAGATAAAAAATCCAGGAGTATGAGGGGAAAATTAGAGAACTAAGTGATACACTAAAAAGAAATAATATATGCATAATTGGTATCCCAGAGGAGGAAGAGAGAGGGAAAGGTGCTGAAGGGGTACTTGAAGAAATTATAGCTGAGAACTTCCCTGAACTGGGGAAGGAAAAAGGCATTGAAATCCAAGAGGCACAGAGAACTCCCTTCAGACGTAACTTGAATCGATCTTCTGCACGACATATCATAGTGAAACTGGCAAAATACAAGGATAAAGAGAAAATTCTGAAAGCAGCAAGGGATAAACGTGCCCTCACATATAAAGGGAGACCTATAAGACTCGTGACTCATCTCTCTTTTGAAACTTGGCAGGCCAGAAAGGCATGGCAGGAGACCTTCAATGTGATGAACAGAAAAAATATGCAGCCGAGAATCCTTTATCCAGCAAGTCTGTCATTTAGAATAGAAGGAGAGATAAAGGTCTTCCCAAACAACCAAAAAATGAAGGAATTTGTCACCACTAAACCAGCCCTACAAGAGATCCTAAGGGGAATCCTGTGAGACAAACTACCAGAGACATCGCTAGAAGCATAAAACATACAGACATCACAATGACTCTAAACCCGTATCTTTCTATAATAACACTGAATGTAAATGGACTAAATGTGCCAACCAAAAGACATAGGGTATCAGAATGGATAAAAAAACAAGACCCATCTATTTGCTGTCTACAAGAGACTCATTTTAAATCTGAGGACACCTTTAGATTGAGAGTGAGGGGATGGAGAACTATTTATCATGCTACTGGAAGCCAAAAGAAAGCTGGAGTAGCCATACTTATATCAGACAAACTAGACTTTAAATTACAGACTGTAACAAGAGATGAAGACGGGCATTATATAATAATTACAGGGTCTATCCATCAGGAAGTGCTAACAATTATAAATGTCTATGCGCCAAATATGGGAGCCCCCAAATATATAAAACAATTTCTCACAAACATAAGCAACCTTATTGATAAGAATGTGGTAATTGCAGGGGACTTTAACACTCCACTTACAGAAATGGATGGATCATCTAGACACACGGTCAATAAAGAAACAAGGGCCCTGAATGATACATTGGATCAGATGGACTTGACAGATATAGTTAGAACTCTGCATCCCAAAGCAACAGAATATACTTTCTTCTCGAGCGCACATGGAACATTCTCCAAGATAGACCACATACTGGGTCACAAAACAGCCCTTCATAAGTATACAAGAATTGAAATTATACCATGCATACTTTCAGACCACAATGCTATGAAGGTTGAAATCAACCACAGGAAAAAGTCTGGAAAACCTCCAAAAGTATGGAGGTTAAAGAACACCGTACTAAAGAATGAGTGGGTCAACCAGGCAATTAGAGAAGAAATTAAAAAATATTTGGAAACAAACGAAAATGAAAATACAACAATCCAAACGCTTTGGGACGCAGCGAAGGCAGTCCTGAGAGGAAAATACATTGCGATCCAGGCCTATCTCCAGAAACAAGAAAAATCCCAAATACAAAATCTAACAGCACACCTAAAGGAAATAGAAGCAGAACAGCAAAGGCAGCCTAAACCCAGCAGAAGAAGAGAAATAATAAAGATCAGAGCAGAAATAAACAATATAGAATCTAAAAAAACGGTAGAGCAGATCAACGAAACCAAGAGTTGTTTTTTTGAAAAAATAAACAAAATTGACAAACCTCTAGCCAGGCTTCTCAAAAAGAAAAGGGAGATGACCCAAATAGATAAAATCATGAATGAAAATGGAATGATTACAACCAATCCCTCAAAGATACAAACAATTATCAGGGAATACTATGAAAAATTATATGCCAGCAAATTGGACAACCTGGAAGCAATGGACAAATTCCTAAACACCCACACCCTTCCAAAACTCAATCAGGAGGAAATAGAAAGCTTGAACAGACCCATAACCAGCGAAGAAATTGAATCAGTTATCAAAAACCTCCCAACAAATAAGAGTCCAGGACTAGATGGCTTCCCAGGGGAGTTCTACCAGACGTTTAAAGCAGAGATAATACCTATCCTTCTCAAGCTATTCCAAGAAATAGAAAGGGAAGGAAAACTTCCAGACTCATTCTATGAAGCCAGTTACTTTGATTCCTAAACCAGACAGATACCCAGCAAAAAAAGAGAACTACAGGCCAATATCCCTGATGAATATGGATGCAAAAATTCTCAATAAGATACTAGCAAATCGAATTCAACAGCATATAAAAAGTAGTCTTCACCATGATCAAGTGGGATTCATTCCTGGGATGCAGGTCTGGTTCATCATTCACAAATCAATCAATGTGATACATTACATTAATAAAAGAAAAGAGAAGAACCATATGATCCTGTCAATGGATGCAGAAAAGGCATTTGACAAAATTCAGCACCCTTTCTTAATAAAAGCCCTTCAGAAAGACGGGATAGAAGGAACATACTTAAACATCATAAAAGCCATTTATGAAAAGCCCATAGCTAACATCATCCTCAATGGGGAAAAACTGAGAGGTTTTTCCCTGAGATCAGGAACA
Organism: Panthera uncia; assembly: GCF_023721935.1. Taxonomy (NCBI): domain Eukaryota; kingdom Metazoa; phylum Chordata; class Mammalia; order Carnivora; family Felidae; genus Panthera; species Panthera uncia. The sequence continues at coordinate 101,320,450 of NC_064817.1, forward strand.
CGACAGGGATGCCCACTCTCACCGCTGTTGTTTAACATAGTGTTGGAAGTTCTAGCATCACCAATCAGACAACAAAAGGAAATCAAAAGCATCAAAATTGGCAAAGATGAAGTCAAGCTTTATGTTTTTGCAGATGACATGACACTATACATAGAAAATCCGATAGACTCCACCAAAAGTCTGCTAGCACTGATACAAGAATTCAGCAAAGTCGCAGGATACAAAATCAATGTACAGAAATCAGTTGCATTCTTATACACTAATAATGAAGCAACAGAAAGACAAATGAAGAAACTGATCCCATTCACAATTGCACCAAGAAGCATAAAATACCTAGGAAAAAATCTAACCAAAGATGTAAAAGATCTGTATGCTGAAAACAATAGAAAGCTTATGAATGTAATTGAAGAAGATATAAAGAAATGGAAAGACATTCCTTGCTCATGGATTGGAAGAATAAATATTGTCAAAATGTCAATACTACCCAAAGCTATCTACACATTCAACGCAATCCCAATCAAAATTGCACCAGCATTCTTCTCGAAACTAGAACAAGCAATCCTAAAATTCATATGGAACCACAAAAGGCCCCGGATAGCCAAAGTAATTTTGAAGAAGAAGACCAAAGCAGGAGGCATCACAATCCCAGACTTTAGCCTCTACTACAAAGCTGTAATCATCAAGACAGCATGGTATTGGCACAAAAACAGACAAATAGACCAATGGAATAGAATAGAAACCCCAGAACTAGACCCACAAACGTATGGCCAACTAATCTTTGACAAAGCAGGAGAGAACATCCAATGGAAAAAAAGACAGTCTCTTTAACAAATGGTGCTGGGAGAACTGGACAGCAACATGCAGAAGGTTGAAACTAGACCACTTTCGTACACCATTCACAAAAATGAACTCAAAATGGATAAAGGACCTGAATGTGAGACAGGAAACCATCAAAACCCTAGAGGAGAAAGCAGGAAAAGACCTCTCTGACCTCAGCCGCAGCAATCTCTTATCGACACATCCCCAAAGGCAAGGGAATTAAAAGCAAAAAGGAACTACTGGGACCTTATGAAGATAAAAAGCTTCTGCACAGGAAAGGAAACAACCAACAAAACTAAAAGGCAACCAACGGAATGGGAAAAGATATTTGCAAATGACATATCGGACAAAGGGCTACTATCCAAAATCTATAAAGAGCTCATCAAACTCCACACCCGAAAAACAAATAACCCAGTGAAGAAATGGGCAGAAAACATGAATAGACACTTCTCTAAAGAAGACATCCGGATGGCCAACAGGCACATGAAAAGATGCTCAATGTCGCTCCTCATCAGGGAAATACAAATCAAAACCACACTCAGATATCATCTCACGCCAGTCAGAGTGGCCAAAATGAACAAATCAGGAGACTATAGATGCTGGACAGGATGTGGAGAAACGGGAACCCTCTTGCACTGTTGGTGGGAATGCAAATTGGTGCAGCCACTCTGGAAAACTGTGTGGAGGTTCCTCAAAAAATTAAAAATAGACCTACCCTATGACCCAGCAATAGCACTGCTAGGAATTTACCCAAGGGATACAGGAGTACTGATGTATAGGGGCACTTGTACCCCAATGTTTATAGCAGCACTCTCAACAATAGCCAAATTATGGAAAGAGCCTAAATGTCCATCAACTGATGAATGGATAAAGAAATTGTGGTTTATATACACAATGGAGTACTACGTGGTAATGAGAAAGAATGAAATATGGCCCTTTGTAGCAATGTGGATGGAACTGGAGAGTGTGATGCTAAGTGAAATAAGCCATACAGAGAAAGACAGATACCATATGTTTTCACTCTTATGTGGATCCTGAGAAACTTAACAGAAACCCATGGGGGAGGGGAAGGGGGAAAAAAAAGAGGATAGAGTGGGAGAGAACCAAAGCATAAGAGACCGTTAAAAACTGAGAACAAACTGAGGGTTGATGGGGGGTGGGAGGGAG